>NC_090188.1:35166950-35399450 GCF_024679245.1 Pseudorasbora parva | reverse complement strand
ATCCTGACATTACTAAACACACACGTTTCATGAGATTTCACAAATACACATTTTGAGGCATAAACTTACTTTGACACATCTAGGAGAAAGTCGTTGAGTTCCGTCTGTTTGGCGAGACCTCTGCAGACCTACGAACAAAAAAGAAACAGGAAGTTTAAAGATGGCAATCACCACCAGTCGGTATCCAAACTGATATTTTCGTCTTAAGAAATTACCCTTTAAGTGAATTCCATGTGTAACTGATCATGTTGATCACCAGACAATTATCTTTTTAGAACATTTTGATCTATAATCTTGATTTAAAAAGCTGATATTAATTCACTGCTTCATGCATCTACGGGTTATTTTTATGTATTTATTTATTTTTGCTAAAAATTTGAAAATGCCTTTTGTCCTACATAGAAATAACAAAAGCATACATACGGCTTGAGGGTTAGATGATGACAACATAATCGCCATTTTTGGATGAACACGCCCTAAAGATATAGTTCAACTAAAAATAAAAATTCAGTCATCATTTACTCACTTCTATGCTAAACCCATATGATGTAATTTTTTATATGTAGAACACTAAAAGGAGAACCTTTTGGAGCATTTCAGATAGTCACCAAGCACTGTTGTATGGAAAAGAGCAGTGTAAAATTCTTCAGAATTCAAAATAATTCAATTTAATTTATGAGTGAACCATTCCTTTAAGGCCTTTTACTAAAATGTGTTACTGTACTGTTACTGTGTCTACTATACTCATTGGGACCATGTTCTGATGGTTCCCTAACTTCTGAGAAGGTTTGTGTCCCACAGAGAGAGTTACTCCCAAAGAGCTATATGATGCACAGGGACATTAAAGCCCAGTGTTGTCATTCACATCGTACAATCGTTTAAGTACAAACAAGACTGCATTGTCATTAATTGCACCTCCTGAGACGAGGGTGTGTTTAATGTGTGGTCTGGTTGCTTACACTGGGCCCACTTGATCCATGTACACAGTGGATTACAGAAATCAAAACACGTGTGTACAACCAGATCAAACAGCTTATGCAACAGAATCCCAAACTGTCAAGCTGCAACAAAAAGCAAGGCTCAATCAATGCATTGTTTTTCTCAAATGTACTCACCTGAACTTGGTGTATAGCTACAGATGCCCAGGCCAAATTTGCTGTTGCAACCTAAAAAAACAGGGTACACTTAGCCAAAAATACAATACGCGCAACTGCAGCATTCCACAAACAGGCAGAACTTCATAGTTCATGGTACCTTGCTTGACGGTTGAATGTCTTGTTAGCCAAAATGTGAATATGATTACACACTTATTGTTAATATTTTCTGCATTTAACAGTAGAGTAGGGTAAGTCTGTTGTTTTTAGAGTTTTTAGAGCAACCTAAAACATTCCTTAAATAGTCCTGAAGTAAAATTGCAGCCTGGCTAAAAGAATTTCTAGAAGAGCTACATGGTACTAGAACTTTCTCCTTAAGAGTACCTCCTGGTGGCTAAGGTTGAAGGGCTCTCTGCCCAGATGGCGGTGCAGCTCCAGGATAGCGATGAGGTCTCCGATGGCGGTGAGGATGGGTAGACACAAAACAGAATGTACAAGGATCCCTGAGTCCTGCCCTGTGCCGTGAGGGAATCTCTCGTCCTATGGGGAAAAATGGAACAGACAGGGATTACACAGGGAAAGGGGTGGGAAGTTGTGTTCTTCAAAAAGTTCTAAATCTGTAAGCCTTGACTTAAAAATCCAATCAATCAATCAATCAATCAATCAATCAATCAATCAATCAATCAATCAATAATTGCAACTTAAAAAATGTATGTTTTTTTTCTTCTTCTATATTGTGTAAAAAAACATATGTGGTAGCATAATAATCTTATACACTGGAAGCATTCAATTTGGCACACCATAACGACTGCTGTGGCCACTTTATTTAGTTAATAATTACAATATTTATAATAAATATTGTATATGTCATTTTTTCATAGATTTTTTCCATGTATTGAAATTACTAAAAGCTTGCTTTAAATAATTGATTATAAAGCAATCGTATTTGATATTTTACAACAGTGGTTCCCATGGTTATAAAGTTGTGACCCAAATTTTTAGGAATATGACATATGGATACTGATCCTGATACAGAATGCACATCCAAATTGCATGCAAATCTATAGTTGTGTGTGTAATTTATATTCTAGAACAAAACATCACAGCTTTATTTTACTAATAAATTGAAAAACCCTAATATAAGCCCCTATAGGAATATAAGACCCCATTGGAAAATCAAAAGAAAAAAACAGTGGCGAATAATTCCTCTGGGTTGTGAAGTCATTCTTGCAGTACAACGCAATGCATTTTGGGACTTTAGGTCACGGAGGCCGCTGTCGATACTGTGTTGTATAGGAAATTGACGCTTTTGGTTCTA
The DNA here is from genome assembly GCF_024679245.1 of Pseudorasbora parva. Lineage (NCBI taxonomy): Eukaryota > Metazoa > Chordata > Actinopteri > Cypriniformes > Gobionidae > Pseudorasbora > Pseudorasbora parva. The sequence continues at coordinate 35,397,038 of NC_090188.1, read as the reverse complement.
AAAGTAGAACTAGTTCAGCTAAAAAAAGTTACAATGGTGAACGCGTGTTGTGTCATTAACTGCCATAATCGCACTCACGACCGGAGTGGAAAACTAATCGCAAATGGAGTGTGATTGTTTAGCTTTCCCTCCTGGAAACAGCACATTGGGTCTCTTTTGTGGACTTCAGGACACAGACACTACATCAGCGAATGTGTAGGTAGACGTAAAAACTTGTGTTAGATAGTGAAAAACGCATTCTAATGGTGTACGCTTGCTGTGTTATGGACTGCTATAGCCGCTCTCATGAACTGCGTGGGGGAAAAAACCCTCAAATGATGCGCAATTTTTCAGTTTACCAGCTTGGAAACAACAGGTGAAGGTGAAAGTAAACCTCAATGAAAATAAACAGCTTACCCAAAAGGTGTCTTTATAATTTGTGTTTATTTGTTATTCATAACAGATATATTACAATGTATGATTTCTGAATCGCTTATATGCGTACACTAGGCCTGGGCGATATGACGAAATATATCGTCTGGACGATAGAAAAAGTCTATCGTTTTATATTAGGCTCTATCGCTTACGCCACGATAAGGCATTTACGGCAGAATTTTACGTCAAGATGCACCTCACGGCATGGCATGCCCATGCACGCTGCAATACATAAACAAACATGGAGGAAGACGGTAGTAGACGCGGTTCAGACCAGGGTAATTCTCAGAGTAATTATGCCAGTGTGGTGGCATAAGCGCTCAAAACAAACTTCAGACACAGACGCTGCAACGAGCTTTTACGCATGGCACACCATAGCCATATATTGAAATATTCAATGGCAGGTGTAGGGATGGCAAAAACTAAACATTTTCTTGACCGACCACCGAGCCTCATTAGCCGGTTGAAACCGGTTAACCGATTAGTTTAAAATATGCTGCGCTATTTGAAATAACAGCCGCGAGCCGCGCTCCCTCTCTCTCTCTCTCTCTCTCTCTCTCTCTCTCTCTCTCTCTCTCTCTCTCACACACACACACACACACACACACGCACTGTCCTAGCGCTGCCGCCTCCCTTCCATTCACGTCGCTTTTTTTAAATCCCCCACAGCGCGAAACACGAGTCCCGCAAACGCGCCGCCAAGTTGCTTGTTTGCAATCTGAGGACGATGGCTCCTTAGTTTCGAAATGGTTTGGGTACAAGGTGATCGCGTTGAAAATAAAGACATTTGTCTAGTAAGAAGCTCATTTAAAACATTGCTGCGGCTCATTTAAGAAAATGACAGCTCCGAAGAGATGCCGCTTTAGTTCGAGGGTGTGTTACCACTGAAATGTAGATGTAATATATTTCCAAATGTAAGCCCATTTTAAGCGAAATGCACGCTTCATACTGTTGTCTGCCCTGACTCTAACCTCGAGTGTTTTAGCCTGTTTACTTTTTGCAAACCTTGTGAACGCGCAAACCCAAAAAAGCTGTGACCTCGCGCTAAATGTTTTTATTGGTTTATTAAGTACAAACAGGCGAGTTATGAAAAATTGAGTGCGAGGGATATGCTCACTTCACACAAAAAGATTTTGGAATGAAATGGCTAATTGTAGTAGCATTTAGTCCACTGTATAATAGCCTAATTTAGAGATCACTTTTTTTTTTTTAACCGACAACTTTGATTGGTTAACGTTGATGCGGTCAACCATCGGTCAAACGGTCATCGGTTAACATCCCTAGCAAGGTTATTATAGTTTTGCTTTTTGAAATTAGTTTTTATTTTAGTATCGTTTTCAATTTTGCTACAAATTTCAGTTTAGTTTTAGTTAGTTTTACAAATGGTTTTGCTAGTTTTAGTTTAGTTTTTATTTTGCAAATACATTTCTATTTAGTTTTTATTTATTTAGTTTCAGTTTCAGTTTTAGTAATTATAGTTTAGCAGAGTTACCATAATGAAGTGTAGAGACCAAATCAAGGTTTTTAATTTCAGCAAAGTTTAATGTTTGCACAGATTAGAGTTTATTCTTACTAAACATCCTTAAGTGAAATAACTTGATAAACGAGCATTATTGTTTATACCCAGGGAGGTCTTACAAAACATGCATAAAGTTGGGTCTTCACCTTTGAGCAAAAAAGCTTGAGTCAAACTATGACCTATACAAACAACGATCTGGAGATTAAAAATGAAATAAATTATATTTTGATATTAAAAAATTATATTTGATATTTTTGACATAGATCCTCTGAATATTAGCCTATCTTAAAGAATAAAATAAATGCAACGTAAAAAATATAAAAGTAAAAATTATAAATTCCAGACAAACTCATTCATAACAAAGATGAAATATTGTTAAACAATTAAAAGCTTATTTTCATTTCTTCAGTAGTACAATGTAGACTAGCAGTGTAAGACCACAGCTATAGTCATCTGAATACAGCCAACACACACTGTTGTGCTCTGTGTGTGTGTGTTGTGCTATAATTGTAAAGGGGACCAATGTCCTTACTTATCTAGTAAAATATTATGATAACTGACTAGTGAGGACATTTGACTGGTCCTCACTAGCTAAAAAGGCTTATAAATCGGCCAAAACATGTTTTTATTTAAATCTATTGTTTTGCACGTTCTTGGGATGGGTAGGTTTAGGGATAGGGATTGGGTTAGGGGATATAAAATATCATTAACCTGATATAAAATCAATGGAAGTCCATGCAATGTCCTCACTTATATATAGTGAAACAAACACGTGTGTGTGTGTGTGTGTGTGTCCTGGTATTCCCTACTTTGTGGGGAAATGTCTCCACACAGATAATAATATTAGTAGTAGTAAATGATTATGAAAACACCTTTGAGCCTGTCAATATTATGCAAACATGAAATCTCAAATGCACAGTAGGCTAGTACTTGCTATTAGTTGCTGACTTTTGCGCCTGCGTCTCTCGTCGCGTAAGAAACGGCATTCTAAAACAGTGAGCTTAAGTTAAAAGAAGTTCAACGTGCATCTCATTACCTTGTGTTATTTCCCATTTCACTGCCACGGACGCATTGATTCTTTGTGAACTGCCGTTTAGCGATGTGTTGCCTCTCTGCACGTGTCCGTCACTCAGATCACTTCACGCGCCGTAGCGCATATATACAGACACTCCCTCAACCGCCACTGTCAGATTCTCCACCACATTAAAGAGAGCTTATTAATAACGAAAACGAATATTTATTTTTGCTAATTATTATTTTATTTCAGTTAGTTTTTTAGTAAGAGTAGTTAGTTTCGTTTAGTTTTAGTTTTTTATTTATTCAGATTTTTAAATTTTATTTCAGTTTACGAAAATGTTTTTTGACCAATAGTTTTAGTCTTAGTTTCAGTTTTCGTTTACGAAAATAACCTTGATCCCTAGGCAGGTGTTAACTTTACCAACAGTCTTGCTTGAAAAAAAGGTTCTAAATAAAATAAAAATGTAGTCCATACTACCTTTATTTGTTTTGTATATCATTTCAAACTGCATTTCCACATTGCAATTTTGTATAGACTATTCATAAACTGAATTAACAGAAAAATTGCTATATCGTTATGCATATCGTTATCGGGATATCAAATGAGCTATATCGGGATATGAAATTTTGGCCATATTGCCCAGCCCTAGCGTACACCATAACAATGTAAACATATCTGGAAATTCTTCATTGCTTCTCTCAGTAACTTAGAAGGAATCTTGTACTTGTACCTTTTAAGCCCAATAAAAAAACTGCGAAAGAGAAATCAATGTGTAGTCCTGTGTGTGGTGCGATAGACGACCGTATGATTTCTGATTGTATGAAAGATGAATATGTGCAATGTCCTGGGATTACGATTGAGTGCTCATGTACGCAAGAGATTCAAATATTAGTACATTCATTCCAAGTGAGTGCAAGCAGTTCTTAAAAAGTATTAACCTGAATACAGTCATTTTTTTTCTCTAGTGATTTGTATTTGTTTTCATTGTACGCTCCTGAGCGTGACCTAAAACATGGCGGCGACTGCCCAGAATGCAACGCGCAGTGACGTTGATTCCCAGACTCTGCAAGGACACTGACAAATAGCCAGACATCATCTCATCGAACAGCAGATACTGAATCAGGACAACTAGAGGCGCAGGTCAGTGGAACAGAAAAAAACATGCAAGGTTTAAAGACAGTTTGTATTTACAATTTTAACTTCTTTTAATATGAGTGCCACATTTTAGGACGCTGTGTTAGTGATTGTGCAAGGTCAGGGAGGGCGGGCCGGTGGGGAGCAGGTCTTGCTAGTTGCGCCATATTGGCCCAACCAGACATGGTTCCAAGAACTAATGCTCTTCACAACATCCCCTCCCTGAAGCATTCCTCTGAAGAAGGATCTGCTTTTTCAGAGACAGAGCACCCATTGGCCCCCACATCCAAACCTCTGGACAGGATGTGGAGGACTTAGGTGATCTACCCCCAGCAGTAGTAAGCAGTAGACAGCAAAGACTGTCTCACTCAATCATGATGCAGTAGATGGTAAATCTGTGGGAGAGCACATCCTGATCATCAGGTGCCTGAGGGGTGTGAGAAGGTTGAATCCTTCTTGCCTTTACCTTATACCCCTCTTGGGACCTCTCTTGGGTGATAACAGCCCTTTGAACCATTGCAGGCAATAAAGCTCCTGACTGCACTGGCTTCGGTTAAGAGAGTAGGGGACCTGCAAGCATTTTCCAAAACGTAATCCTGAGATCTCGACCCAGAAGTTCGACCCAGAGGACCACGCCCTTTAGGGATCAGGTGGTGAAACTGCCAAAGCTGCCCCCTGAGGAGGCAGACTCAACCCTTGCTCTGCTCTGTCCCGTTCGTTCTTTGTACCTGTACATGGACCGAAAGCATAAGGAGCTTCAGAGCTTAAGGACATCAGAACAGCTCTTTGTTTGTTATGGAGAACATCAGAAATAAAAGGCTGTTTCCAAGCAGAGACTGGCCTACTGGATAATGGGTGTGAGGGCTCATTCCACTCGGAGTGTTGCTTATTTTGGATGTTGCAGCATGGCGTCTCACTTGCAGACATTTGTAAAGCTGCAGGCCGGGTGACACCCAACATATTTGCGAGGTTTTACAATCTCTGTGTAGAGCCTGTCTTTCTGTGTATTCGCCACAAGTAGCCAGTAGACGCTGGGTACTCATGTGTTGTGATTCCCCTATGGGCGATCCCACATATGTATTCTTCCACAGTATGGCTTCCCTGTTGATGAGCCTGTGTCTTTTTCTTTGAGAAACCCTAACTAGGCTGAATTTACTATAGAGACCTCCATATGTAGCACTGCCCTGTTGGACAGTCCATATGTGTAATCTCCATGTTACCTCGCTTCGGGCAGGATATGGCCTCCATAGCATCCCTTCCCATTGGCACACTTTCCCAGTGTTATCCAATAGTTTCACTGTATATAAACAGCTGTGATTGATACTTCTCTGTGCTGAAGCCCTGCCTTTTCTATGCCTGGAAGGGGCAGCAATTGTGGAGTTTTGGTAGAGATCCCAATTCGTCAGTTGTTCTCAAAATGGTCTTGTCTAACAGAAGAGTAAATTCTTTGCAGAAAAGTTAACAGCTTCCATGCATGTCTTTAAAAATAATCTTGAATCAGAAAAACATTTAATTTAGAGTGACATTAGAGTGACTACTCACTCCCAGTCAAAACCAGTCAGTCTTGTGACCCAACAGATGTGAAACATTGCTCTAACCTCCTGGGTGTCACTGTCCTCGTACAAGAACATTATATTTTAGCAAATTTCTCTTATACCATACGGTCACATGTTTTATGTCTGGATGCAGCTGAATGGTAGCCTGAAAAGCCAGACCCATATCATGATGTTTGGTCTGGAAACTCACCATTGACAGGGCTCAATCTGAGGGGCGGGATAAACGGTTGTCTTTTAAACTCCCTCTACACGGTGTGCACGCAACTGGATAGCGCTACAACCAACCAGAGCTAGTTGAAAGATGAAACTTTCGGCGTATCCGGTAGGCAAAACTCAGAACACATCTTTCCCTTCTTAAAGGGGGGGTGAAACACTCAGTTTCAGTCAATCTCATGTCAATCTTGAGTACCTATAGAGTAGTATTGCATCCTTCATATCTCCGAAAAGTCTTTAGTTTTATCATATTTATAAAAGAAATATAGGCTGTACCGAGTCTTTCCGGAAAAAACCGAGCGCCTGGAGGCGTATCGTGTGGGCGGAGCTAAAGAATGACAAGCGCGCAAAGCGGTGACGTCCTCAAGCGTGGAGAAACCCATCTATCTCAGCTAATACAGATAATGATCCACAATCAAATCTGAGGGAGAAATAAATTGAACAGGAGACACGGCAACAGCAGGACGTCCGTCTCTGTGGTATGTAAGTTACTGTATTTAATGGCCTCTCCACATTTCTGTGTGTTTACTCGCAGTTTATGAGGACATGATTCGGTTTATGGACTATTGTATGCGACTAGACCTTAGAAGTAGCAAGCAAAACGGTTTTGCACGTCAGAATACTGTAACGTTATACAGAGAACAACAATGGAGTAACCGTTAGCGCATTTGAATGACGAAGCACGCGATCGTGTCGTTTACTGATGTTTACTCATGCGACGGTAGCCAATAGCAGAGACATTTGAAGCAGTTTAAGTTAACTCACCGTCGAAGCTTTATCGCTGGGACCGCTCCGTCAGAAACACACTTCTTTGGTATGATTTGGTAAAGTCCTGTGACAGCAGTGGCGTGTAAATCCATTTTGAGATGCGACTGAAGCGATGCCTTGAAGCTTCCCGTCATTTCTGCGTTCAAATCGGTTCAAATGCAGCGCTGCCTTCCCGGAATGCTGTGCTGAAGCGTTGAAGTCGCTTGATGTCACGCATAGGAATAAAGGGGAGCGCGGCGCCGTTCACGGACGACTGGATCTGCAGCTGAGAGACTGTTTACAGCGTGCTCTAGTCACGCGCGCGCGCGCGCGCACCCTACCGGGAGAAGAGCCCGTACGGCCCATACAAGGACCTTCCGCTCTTATTAACGTCAAATAGACCCATACTCGAAAAAAACTCGCCGAAACTTGTGAGAAACCGGAAGGAGTATTTTTGACACAGAAATACTCCATCAAACGTCCAACATTAGTTTTTGAAACTTTGTCTATGTTTAGGATGGGAATCCAAGTCTTTAACAGTGCAAAAAGCTTAGTATGCATGAAACAGCATTTCACCCCCCCTTTAAGAATGACTTCAGTGCCGTTCTTTGTTCTTTTCTCAGAGAAAAGCTTAACTCCAAATCTTCCAGAGTCGCGGTCAAAGCTGATTCGAAATGCCGCCGTTCGCCAGCTTCTGTGTTTACTAGAAGAAGCACGCAAGCACAACTCGGCCGCCATTATTTGTAGCCCCGCCCACCGACTCTATACACGATGTGATTGGCCCGACCAGAGTTTGGCGTTTACAGCTCAGAAGTGTATTGAGAGTTGCTAGACGACACTCGCGGGCAGATTCGATTTGCTGCCGCTAGGGTGCGTCTAGATTTCTAGGCTAGCTGAATGGTCCATAAAGAGCACATTCCGGGATTTTCAGATATACCAGTTGTTTTGAGGTTTCACAAGGATAACAACTCCTTGGTCTGTAAAAATGACTAAATGATGAAATTTAGCACACTTATGGAAAATATTATAATATTTTGTAATTTTTTTGTAAATATCATCTAAATAATATATACTTTTAGTATATATAATATATACTTTCCATGCATACTTCCCTTTTTCTAAATACAAGGATTTAGTAGTCGGCCCTTCACTTGATTTGCAAAACTTGATGTGGCCCTCTGGTCTAAAAAGTTTGCCCACCAGTCTAAACTAATGACATGAAAAACTGAACTATATTCAAAATACTTTGTTTTCCTGTGTCTTAAGAGGCTAAAACAACTGTTTTGTTATCTTGCCATGCAAATTCTGTCTTTTTACTAAATGATTTCTGATGAAAAATATTTTACTGTCATTTAACTGTTGCTAAAGTTTAGCCACAAGCTTCAAGATGGCGTGCAGTTTAATTGCTCAATGTGTATGACAAACTGGATGGGACATGACACATTCAGTACAGTGACACATTTCACATCACGTTAGGTAATTTTTAGGGGTGACCCCGAATAGTCGAAGATTTGATGCATCGATATGCGGAGCCGGATTCGACCACCGATCTCACGGTCGAATCTTCGCAGGTGTTATGAAACGAGGATCATACCATTTTGGCAATATGGGGGTGCTCAATATTTTAAACAACGAGCGCCATTTCTAAGTTTTTATATTAAATTTATATTATATTTCACTCAAATCGTCGACAATAGAAAGAGTAAATCCTTAGTCGAGGACACCTGTAGTAATTTCTATAAAATATATATTTGTTAAAATAGTAGAAACTGCAGAATCTACTGTCATTTTTTAAAGGAATTATTCATGCAAATATTGTCAATTGAGCTGCAGTAAAATTATTTTGAGGATCTTGGAAATGAGTGAAAGCAGCAGGCAGCTCACCCCCATGATGTCCTCTACAAGTAGTGTCTTGCGTGTCTTTGCAACGTGAGCGGCGATGGTGGTCCCAAACGTGATGGGACCAGAGGGGATGAGCCCAGGAAGCCCCTCTTTTGCCCCCGTTGGAGTGAACAAACATAAACTCTGTGACAGGGAAAGCAACATCAACAAAACAGCACAATGTTAAGGGAAATGTCTTGATTCTTCTCTGGAAAATATAATATTTGCCTGCGCTTTAAAAATCTTATTATATATTCATATATTGGCTAAAATACAACACTTAACAATACTTAAGATTAAAATCAATTACATTTATACTTAAGACTAGCTGTACCTACTACAGCTGACCATTATATACTTATATACACATTATAAAAAATAAAACAACACTGGATTGGTTTATCTATTCATTACTTACCACAGAATAAGACCGATTAGACAAAAGAGAAGCCCTTTCAAACTTAGTTATCCGATTGGTCAAAATACTAGTCATCCAAGCAAAACTACTCGTGTATAAAAGAGAGGAGATGAACATAGCAGTGGTCTCAAGTGTTTTAATGCTATAGAAATTCCAGGCCATTTGGAGACAAACAGAACATGTAGATGACCAATCAAAGGTTTGCACTCACTTGGCTAAGTTTACGTTTCTCATGATCTTAAGACCTCTGAAGCTTCAGTGCCTAGAAATTAGTTTTGTTGACAAAATATAGATTGTTTCTAGTTTAAGTTAAGCATCTAGGCAAAAACGGGCTTCTTTGAAGAATCTAAAATCTAAAATAGTTTTTTGGTGACCAAATTATAAAATAGTTAATGGCGACTAAAAGATTTGCATCCTTCAATGTTCCTTAAATCAATGTTTTAATTTGAAATATACTTGAGTATATTTCTCAACATCAACATCCACTAAACACTTTTCAACATGTATCAACTCAACCAGAACAGAAAATACTTACATTGTTGCATTCTCCAAGGAAGTAAAGTGCAAATCCATCAGCTTTTGTGGCTGTAAGAAAAAAATAAAAAATAAAAAGTGTCACAGGATGATGTACTGTATCATGCTTTAGACGTATGTTCAAACCAATACAATCTCAAAGAATGTATCTGGACAGAAATGAGCCCATTGCAAATGGCATTTCCAGGGGAAAATTGAACAGCAAAGGGCTAATACATATGGCTAATGTTTTTAACCGATATAATATTTTTTTCTTTTGAAGAAGATCCAAGTTTACGAAAGGACCAAAAGATTGTAATAAAGAAGCATGTTTAAATTAACGTGTTTGAACCAGGGTCACAAATAAGCATGAACTTGGGGTAAAATGGAGTAAAGAAATCTTATAATCTGAAAGCTATATCACTTAATTCACATCAGCTATGTTTCCACTAAAAGTTGTGAATTTATATGACAAATCTGAATATCGCATAAAACATACAGCAGCTTTACAAACCACGGTAACCTCCGCGTCGTCATGTGCGCATGACGTTGCTTTTATCACGTGAGCAAACACAACATGAGCGCCAACTCCGTCTCCTATATATGTTTTTTAATAAACCGCTAGGTCTAGTCTAACGATTCTGATTGGATTGTGTTGGTAATAGACACTTTCCTGGAGCTAAAATAAGTGTTGTGCCTCTAATAAGTGCTTTTGATCTTCTTTTTGCTTTAAAGGATATAAGGAAAATACTGGACATTTGCCACAGATTTGTCCCACCACCTACAACGCAACTGAATCCTTCAAGCACCTCCAAACTTGCAAAATGTGCTTTAAAAAAAAACTTTTAAACAGAAAAAGGCATTTTACCATACATTTTTACAGTGGGTCTATTCGAACGGGATTAGTATTACCCGAGGTCATTTTTTCGGACCTTTTTACAGAAGGTAAAAGTCTCGGTAATCTTTATTGACATTGTCCGTAATGATTACCGAGATGGCACATTCAGACGGGACTAAAATCACAGAGAACCTCTGGTAATAATTACTTTACCCCCACATCCCCATGTTAATCTAATCCAGTCCGAATAGGGCTTTAGAGTGGTAGATGAAAAGCAATAAATGCTGTCACGTTATCTTGCATTTGGATGCCATTCAGCATTTTTTATGCAATATCCCAAAATACACAGTAAATGGGTGGATGGAAACATTGAGAATATATTTCTTAACTCAATTTAATTAAGTATTTGACATAAATGGACAGAACACTGTTATATACAGTGTATCTGGAAAGTATTCACAGCGCTTCACTTTTTCCACATTTTGTTTTAAAATTTGTTTTGAACAATGTTTCATTTTGCTTGTTCTCAATTCTACAAACAATACCACCTAAGGACAATGGCCCTCATTTATCAAAAGTGTGTACACCAAATTTCCAGCGTACACCTTGCGTCCACCCAAACCCACAGTGACTTTGAGATTTATCAATATGGACGTTGGCGTACGGCACGCTCAAATCCTCCGCCAGCTCAGGAGGTGGTGTACGCACGTTTGAGTTAGTGTGAAAATGCGCAGAAAAACAATTCATAACACCACAAAACGCACTGACAAGATATGCTATATTATGACCCACTGTTAAAAACCACAACAACAACATTCAGTGTTTCTTTTTGTGCAACATGAACGACAATGTTTAATTTGTGTGACTTTACCAAAGCGTTTGATTTGTAGGCATATGTATTCCTCCAGTCGCGAGCCTGTGCGCTTTATCTGACGTTTCAGGCCCGTCTGGCCCGGCAGCTGCGCACGGACTGGGACTAAAATAATTCAGACTGACAAAATAATAAACATGACCTTCTTCTTTTAAATAATAATAAAATCAATAAAAACGGCATTCTTCTTCTAAATAACACGCGTCATTAAGAATAATAATCATAATAATAAGAAGAAGAATCTTACAAATTGTCAAGTAATTATTAATGTGAATGAATCTTACTCCACATCACATCATCATCACTATTGTACACCCCAATACATGTGCCGTGATACGAAATTAAATGCTATTTTTTTCAAAACGTGCTGTAAAATAATGCATTGTGGTGGTAATTTATCATCCAAACAGCTATTTAAACTGCTGGAGTGCGCTTCTCAACCCCCACACTATTAACAGTACTCGTTATTTGTGTCCATATTTTGTTTTTGTAGGTGCCTTTAATTCTACTCTTTAAACTCCCAAATTTTTCCACTTCCCTGGTGATCTCGATGGGCGCGTCTCAATCATCTCACTAGTTCAGTAGTCAGGGCACTGATCAGGGAGTCAGCCCATTGACTTCTGTCCTAATCAGTGCCCTGACTAGTGGACTAGTGAGATGACTGAGACGCGCCCGATCTCCACGCCGGAGAAGTTTCGCTTCTTTGCCGTCTTCTGTTTGTCCATGGCGTAAAATGAGGGCGTGGGGGAGGCGGAGACTTGAATATATAGGGGCGTGTTATTCTAATGACGATCGTTTTCAGCCGCCGCATTTATCAAGGGCAGGTATTGCGTACACCTGGATTGCAGAGGTACGCACAGCTTCATAATTCAGGCGGTGAGAGGAGTGTAAGCATGATCTTACGCCAACATATACACCAGTTTCTATGCAAGATTGATAAATGAGGGCCAATGTGAAAGAAGTTTGTTTGAAATCATTTGCAAATGTATTAAAACGGATGTTTCTACAACTTGATTGGAGTCCACCTGTGGTAAATTCAGTTGATTAGACATGATTTAGAAAGGCACACACCTGTCTATTTATGGTAAAGTCCCAGGAATTGTCTGTAGACCTCCGAGACAGGATTGTATCGAGGCACAGATCTGGGGTAGGGTACAGAAACATTTCTGCAGCATTGAAGATCCCATGAGCACAGTGGCCTTCATTATCCATAATAGGAAGAAGTTTGAAACAACCAGAACTCTTTCTAAAGCTGGCCGTCCGACCAAACCGAGCAATTGTGGGAGAAGGGCCTTAGTCAAGTTGGTGACCAAGAACCCAATGTTCACTCTGACAGAGCTTCTCAGTGTTTCTTTGTGGAGAGAGTAGAACCTTTCAGAAGAACAACCATCTCTGCAGCACTCCACAAATCAGGCCTGTATGGTAAAGTGGCCAGGTGGAGGCCACTCCTCAGTAAAAGAAACATGACAGCCCATCTGGAGTTTGTCAAAAGGCACCTGAAGGACTCTCAGACCACGAGAAACAAAATTCTCTGATCTGATCTTTAACTCTTTGGCTTGAATGCCAAGCATACTGTCTGGAGGAAACTAGGCATGTCACTTGGACAATACTATCCTTACAGTGAAGCATAGTGGTGGCAGCATCATGCTGTGGGGATATTTTTTCTGCGGCAGGAACTGGGAGTCTAGTCAGGATCGAGGGAAAGATGAATGCAGCAATGTACAAAGACATTCTTGATGAAAACTTGCTCCAGAGCGCTCTGGACCTCAGACTGTGAAGGTTCCTCTTACAACAGGACAACAACCCTAAGCACACAGCCAAGATAACAAAAGAGTGGCTACGGGCAGAGGTGGAAGTAACAAATTACAACTACTCACGTTACTGTAATTAAGACGTTTTTCGTGTACTTTTACTTTTAAGAGTATATTTTTAAGTCTGTAATTTTCATTGTACATAAGTACAACTTAAGTTAAGTAATGTACTTCGCTACTTTGAAAATCACATTTGTTACTAAGTACTTGTACAATTTGAATTGAATTAATATTCAAATCTTTGACCAGCATTTGGGTATCTATAGAAATAACTGATCGTGGGCGGGCCAATAAAAACCTTTGTATTTGGACCGGGGAAAAAGCCCGGTTTCTGGAGAGCTATTCGTTTTTGCACGTCCTTCACTGTGAAGGTGTATTTTAGTGGTATCAAAGAACTTATATCTTTGGCGTTATGGACGTGGATATTCGAGATGCTGAATTCATTCAAAATTCAGAAGAAATACCGGATGACGAGTACCCATGGGGGAGTTGTTCACATACAGAGGAAGGAAAGGAGACTTTGTTTGCCATCTGCAGTGATTTCAACTTACAAGACTTCAGCCTCTAATCTCAAAAAACACATTATGGTAAGAAGACTTATAACTATATTTATGTGATAGTTGTTTTCGTTTTTAATGTTGGGTAGACCTCACGATAATTTGACTAAAAACATCACTTGAAACATGAGCTTCATTGTTACCCAGGTGACGAGCACAAACCGTTAAAAAAAGATTTAGCATTGTAAAGTGGCGCTCAAAGTAAAATTTTATGTCATTGTCAACAAATTGTTTTTTCATTCATATTGAATCCGTGTTTTAAGCTCATAATAAACGGTCTAATAATGACTCTTTCATAAAAAAAGTCTCTTGCCGCGACCCACTGGCGTAACAGTGTAACTGCACTGATTGACAGCCTGTCTAGATTGCGCATGTGTCAGTGCTAAATGCTGATAGGCCTAACTTTTGAAATATTAGTAGGGTACTTTTGGAAAGCTTTCTTGTCCAGTCAGATTTTTAAAAAAATGTAAAATAAAAAAATCACAACATCTTTTTTATAAATAAAATAACCCAAAAAGCTTATTTATGTTGCATCAAAATTCATTATTATTATTAATAATAATAATAATAATAATAATAATAATAATAATAGACCATTTTTATAACTTGATTCCCATATATATTATATGAAGAAATAATATTAAATAATATATAATTTCCTCTGTATACTTCCTCTGTTATCTTTTTAGCTGAACCTTAACTGAACAAAAGGTTCACAAGGTGAAATGTCCTAGAGTTTAAGGCCCCGTCAACACAGAGACACGTTTAGCTGTATACGTATACATTTTGTACCGTATCAGCGTTTCATCCACACGGATCCGGCGTTTTAGAAGCATGAATCCGATATTTTCTGAAACCGGGTCCCAAAGTGGATAAATCTGAAAAACGACCATCTTCCCTTTTCGTGTGTACAGCGAATCCGTATATTTTCTGAAACGGTGATGTCATCACACTACGTCCAGCACGGTGAAGAGTTAAAGGGATACAACTACGGGCACTGGGCATTATATACGGGCACTGGGCCGTATCTGCATTATTGTAAGGGTATGTTTAGGGTTGGGGTAGGTGTAGGCATTAATAAAACACATCTGTTAAGTAGCAAATGTATTTATTGTTATTTTATTGTGAGATTTTGCCTCACCTCCAACCACTGCTATACCCCTGCTAGCCACAACTCTTCTTCTCCGTTTTTAGTGTATTTCTGTGGCAGAATTACATCGCCACACACTGGCCTGGCATGCAAACTATATCGTTTTTAGTCGGTTTCGGTAATCTCGTGTGGACGCAGATATTTCTTGAAACGAGGAAAAAAAAGATCAGATTGGGAAAGCGCTGGCTTCGTGTAGACGGGGCCGAAGGCCTTTGCCCAGTTGTTGGTTGGTAGTGAAAAGTTTATACTGTTTATACAGGTTTAAAAATCATTTAACATTCTTTAAACAGACAAAATTCCTGTACTATGTGTTTATTCTTATAAAACACAAATTGCATGTTTGAGATCCAACCGTATTTCTGATTTGATTCATTGGATTTGATGTTTATTCAGTAAATATCACCGGCTAAAAAGTAATTAGTACTCGAGTAGTTTTTGAGAGGGGTACTTTGTACATTTTTAACACCAGTACTCTTACTTGTGATTGAGTAATACTTTAGCAACTACTTGTACTTGAGGACAAATTTTCAGTACTCTTTCCACCTCTGGCTACAGGACAACTCTTTGAATGTCTTTGAGTGGCCCAGTAAGAGCCAAGACTTGAACCCGATTGAACATCTCTGGAGAAATCTGAAAATGTCTGTGCATCAACGCTCCCCATCCAACCTGATGGAGCTTGATAGGTCCTACAAAGAAGAATGGAAAGAAACTGCACAAAAATAGGTGTGCCCAACTTGTAGCATCATACTCAAAAAGGCTTTAGTTTGTGTCAAAGGTGCTTCAACAAAGTATTGAGCAAAGGCTATGAATACTTATGTACATGTGATTTTTTTACATTTTTAATTTTGATTAATTTGCTAAAATTTCCAATAAACTTATTTTACATTGTCATTATGGGGTATTGTTTATATAATTGAGGAAAACATGAATGAATTTAATACATTTTGGGAGTAAGGCTGTAACATAACAAAATGTTGACAAAGTGAAGTACTGTGAATACTTTCCAGATACACTTTATACGTTATAGAGCTGAACTTACAAATATGGCACCTCATCAAGGTAAAAAAAATGCCCAGAAAGGTTAATTTCTGAAACAGTAGCGCACACACTCCAGTTTGGCGTGCAGTGTTTGTGTGTGTGAGACATGTAGGGGGCCAGACTGATTCCCAGCGCTCTGCAGTGCTGCAGCATGCAGATGAAGCGTGGGTGGATGGGAAGTGACAGGCTGAGTGCTGCTCGATCAGCATGTGTGCAGAGGAGAGAGATGGGGAACACCCGCACTTAGACCTTTTAACCTGGATTCACTACAGCTTCATCTGTAAGACTCTCCTGGCAGCTACAGTGCCTCCACGTTTCTGCTTCAAGCATTGCGTTGTTTATGAGGACCATGAGAATGCTATAACTTTTTATTATTGGTGCCTAATAGCTTACTAATATTATGTTCACAAGTTTGCCATTTGGTAAAATCTTCAGTAACATTTTATAATAATGTTTTATAATATTAATTAGTTAATAAGAGTTAAGAAATATAAAGTGTTATGAATGGCTGGACAACCCTTCACCTGAAGTGGGTAATTTGGGCTCTGTGTGTGTTTGTGTGTGTGGGAGAGACAGACAGTCTCGAACCTGTTTTGATGATGTTGCACAACTCATAGAGCAGTAGTTTGTTGTCTCCTCCAGTGTCCAGCCGTTGCTCCATATAGCTGTTGAGCTCATATACGACGCTCTGCATATTCGTGTCCTGGTACTGCTGGACACAAGAAAGACATTCACATGCACATGCACTCTATATCACACAATATGGCCAAAAGTACGACCCCTCAAAAATGTTATTGAAATTAATCACCTATGCCCATCAAGGCTGAATTTTTTTGACCAATAATGAAGTAAAACAAAAATACTATGAAACATTATTACAATTTTAAAGAACTGTTTTCTATTTTAATGTATATTCAAATTTAATTCAGAAATCATTCTAATATACTAATCATGTGACACCGATGGCTGCTGAAAATTCAGCTTTGCCATCACATGATTGAATTACATAATACATATGCATTAAAGGAATTTGAATGTTTAAGTGCTATAATGGGGTCCCGATGCATCTAACAACCCAGAAAACGACCTGCATTTTCTCTGCAAGCAAGTGAAAAAAACAATCCACTCAGATTTCTCTCCCCTTCTGACAAAGGAAGAGGATCTTATTATAATATTACCACCCCTTAAAGGGGTAATGAATTGAGAAATCAACTTTCCCTTGAGCTTTTGATTTATAAAAGATTGTGGTAATATAACAATATAGACACCACAATTGTATAGACACCAGGCCAAGAAAACGATCCTGTGCTTCTTGCCGTCATCTGTTGCGAAACACCGCCTCTACAGCCCGTGTAATTCAGTAGCCCCATCAACCGACTCATGGAGCTGTTCGGATCACATTAGCCAGCAGCAATAAACATGCCGAAGAAGATAGCAAGATATTGCGCTATTCCTGGTTGTGGAAGAACACAGTCTCCTTCGTAAGTTTCCTTCGGATCCTAATATTAGGAATGAATGTGTGGTTGAACATTATTTTTAATGAAGTTCCAGCTCATGTGGGGAAGACATGTACGTGTGTCCGCTTCATTTCTCTGAGGAATCGTTTGTAAACAAGTTTCAGGTCGATGCTGGATTTGCAGACATTTAATATTAAAACACAATAGTGTTTCTTCTATATTGGATCCGACAGGAGGAATGGTGCAACACACTTATGTGTGTAAAACGTGTTTTTTTAATATGTAATAGTATTGCATTGTTAGAGGTCATTTTGGTTAGGTGTGGACGTGTCTAACAGAACATACCTTTAGCACACTGGACTCAGACATGGGCCAGGGCTCGCAAAGCCTAATGTCCCGGGGCCATGTGTTTTCCAGACGGGCAACCAAAACGTAAGTCCGTTGTCAGCTGGTGAATCTCAAATAGTGAAATAATATTCCATTCTTGATCTGCGCTGTTCACTCTCTCTTGACTTGATATTTGAAGGGTGCGCACGTGTGTTCACGCTTATATCCACCAATCGGGCGGGCGATGTAATATACAAATAATATTCCAATTAATCGCGGGTGGATGAGTGATAACTCATTGTGTTTGTTTGATAAAGACGTTTACGAACCCTGTGGTCGAGAGAATCATTCCTGTTGCCTCTTTCAAAACAATCCCTCCCTCATGTGAACTGACAGGGGCATAGATGTGACAGGGGAGCTGAAGCTCATTAAATATGCAAATATTATCCAATCCAAGCCGTTTACTTCCAAGTCTCCAGTGCGGCACGCCCATCAAACCCCAGCGTTCAGGAGAGAGTCTCAAAACCAGTGTAGAAAATAGCATATTACTTATCAGTTATGATGTTTTTGAATGTTAAAACCAAACAAACGTCATTAGTTGACCACAGTACACATAAAAAAAAGCAAGTTCATGACACTTTTAAAGACATAGTTCACCCAAAACTGACAATTATCCCATGAATGACTTGGGCGATATGGCCCAAAAAAAGTATCACAGTATAATTTTCCATATCAGTCGATATCGATAAATATAACGAAAAATGTAAAATCTTTATTTCTTTAAAGTTTAAAGGCATATTTTTGCTCTGGAGTTAAAGATGTAGAAAACAGACAGTTAACTGTGGTTTTAAACGATCATTTATTGTCAAAACATGACAAACACTTCCCAAACAGGTGAACAATTTATTAAATCTGAGGTAGATTTATTTATTCAAATCTTAACTGTGGTCAGCATTTTTTTACTCTACACTATATATCAATAATATCATTATGTATACTTAATTGTGTAAGTAGTAAAACACAAAAAATGCAAACGGGCAAAAATGCGTTTTAAGGTAAGAAACATTTTCTTGCCTCACATTGGATTGGTCCACCGTGCTTCTAACACACACACGCATCTCACCGACACACACACACACCTCACCGACAGCGGGCTGGTCGGGAGAGAAGGGAGAGAGCAAAGTTCAGTAGTTGTGGAAGCTCCAGTAAGGGCTGTCTGATAATTTGATAATTTAATATTTCAGTTCTGTGGGGTGAACCTATAATAAGCAGTCCACATACGTCGCTCTGTGATATGTCGGATGGGATAGCCAAAATATCTCCAAACCACTGAAGTTGAGCGAACTAACTTGTCAACGATATCTGTGTCCTTCGAGCTGGTCGTGAGCACTGAATTTTCTTCACTCTCTCATTTTTCTCGCTCCACTTCGCTCCGATCCTCCAAGCCTGTCGGTCACTGTGACTATAAACAACACAGCGTGCGGCACCCAGAAGCCCGGTCTGCAATACGCACGCACAGCATAGTAATAGCATAGCATATAATACGCATAGTGCGTAAGCATTATATTGCGAATTTATCGAACTGTTGTTGTTTTATCGAGGAAAATGATATTGTGATAATTATCATTATCGTTTTATCGCCCAGCCCTAGCCTCAAGTCATTGGTGTAGGATTCTTCTTTCAGAGGTTAATAAAGGACTTCTGAAGCGAATCGATGGGTTTGTGTAAGAAAAATATCTATTTAATACTTTACAAACTGTAATCTCTAACTTCCACTAACTGTCGTATGCACGTTCACGTGAGACTGGCATTCCAGCGTATGACGTAGGACACAGAAGTAGCGTAATTTCCGGGTATGAGAGCAGAAATGCAGAGGACAGAGAAAAACAAAACTTGGTTCTCGCGAGAACTAGTACATTCTCACTTGGGGAACTGTGTGGACTGGCCGGCAAATTACAGCTTATTTACATTTAAAGGCACATGCACAAAAACAGTCGAACATGGGTATTTACGACATGGATTTATAAATTATATGTGAGGTAGTTTAAGCTGAAACTTCACAGACTCTGGGCACACCTGAGACTTAAATTGCATCTTGTAAAAATGGGCATAATAGGTCCCCTTTAAAATAGAAAACAGCTGTTTTAAATACAAACCCGATTCCAAAAAAGATGGGACACTGTACAAATTGTGAACAAAAACAGAATACAATGATTAAAGTTTCAAATTTCAATATTTTATCAGAATACAACATATAGATGGCATATAAAATGTTTAAACTGAGAAAAGGTATAATTGTAAGGGGAAAATAAGTTGATTTTAAATTTCATGCCATTAACGCATCTCAAAAAAAATTGGGACAATGTCATGTTTACCACTGTGTGGCATCCCCTCTTCTTTTTATAACAGCAAACGTCTGGGGACTGAGGAGATAAGTTGCTCAAGTTTAGGAATAGGAATGTTGTCCCATTCTTGTCTAATACAGGCTTCTAGGTGCTCAACTGCCTTAGGTCTTCTTTGTCACATCTTCCTCTTTATGATGCGTTAAATGTTTTCTATGGGTGGAAGATCTGGACTGCAGGCTGGCCATTTCAATACCCGGATCCTTCTTCTACACAGCCATGATGTTGTAATTGATGCAGTATGTGATCTGGAATTGTCATGATGGAAAATGCAAGGTCTTCCCTAAAAGAGATGACGTGGATGGGAGCACATGTTGTTCTAGAAATTGGATATACCTTTCAGCACTGATGGTGCCTTTCCAGATGTGTAAGCTGCCCATGCCACACAGACTCATTCAACCCCATACCATCAGAGATGCAGGCTTCTGAATTGAGCACTGATAACAACTTGGGGTGTCCTTGTCGTCTTTAGTCCGGATGACATGGCGTCCCAGTTTTCCAAAAAGTACTTTAACTTTTGATTCGTCTGACTACAGAACAGTTTTCCACTTTGCCACAGTCCAAGCCTGTGCTTCCGGATCATGTTTAGATATGTCTTCTTTTTTGACCTATAGAGTTTTAGCCGGCAATGGCATCGTGGATTGTGTTGACCAATGTTTTCTGGAAGTATTCCTGAGTCCATGTTGTGATTTCCATTACAGTAGCATTCCTGTATGTGATACAGTGCCGTCTAAGGGCCCGAAGATCATATGGCTTTTCAGACTTGACCTTTACGCACAGAGATTGTTCCAGATTCTTCAATCTTTAGATCCTATTATGCACTGTAGATGATTTCAAGCTCCTTGAAATTTTTCTCTGAGAAACTCCTTTCTGATATGACTTCACTTTTTTTGTCGCAGCATTGGGGGATCCTCTGCCCATCTTGACTTCTGAGAGACACTGACACTCTGAGAGGCTCTTTTTAAAGCCAATCATGTGTCCAATTGACCTAATAAGTTGCAAATTGTTCTTCCAGCTGTTTCTTATATGTATATTTGACTTTTTCGGCCTCGTATTCCTACCTGTCCCAACTTTTTTAGAGTGTGTAGCTCTCATGAAAATCTAAATGAGCCAATATTTGGCATGACATTTCAAAATGTCCCACTTTCAACATTTGATATGCTATCTCCATTATATTGTTAATAAGATATAAGTTCATGAGATTTGTAAATTAATTGCATTCCTTTTTTTTCACAATTTGTACCAATTTTTTGTCCAACAGTAATATTGTGAAATATTATTACATTTTTATTTTTTTTTAACTTTTGTCACATTATCCTTCAAAAATAATCTCTCACCATGACACATTTCCCCCCTCAAAAGAACAGTGTTAAAAATAGAAAAGTTTGTAACAATGTTAGAGTCCTTACTGTCACTTTTGATCAATTTAATGCACCTTTACTGAATAAAAGTATTAATTTCGGTAAAAAAAACCAACAAAACAAAAACATTTTTGCTGAACCAACACCTTTGAAAGTTTTTTTTTTTTTTTTGCTGAATTAAATAAAAAGTAAATCTAGATTTATCTGTCCATATAGGAGAGTCAATTCGCCATTAAAATTAATTTAGCATTTTGGATTATAGGTAACAACTAGATACATAAAAATATATAACATTCACAAATACTGGGTAAAGAAGTCAATTTAATTAAACTTGCTTTGTCTTCCATTTTAGATGTTTTTTCATTGAACTCACAATGCATAATAGGAATGCCTTTTGACAGTTTTGCCATTTTTGGGGAGCACCTTACACACCCCTCATCCACCAACCCACTCTGACCTTTCACACAAGGACAGAAATAGACATTTTTAGGAGGCAGTATAATCATGACCATCAAATAATGAAGCTTTTCTCACACAATATGCACATGAAATGTAAAAAAAAAAAAAAAGAAACAAAAAAAAAAGACCTGCGTATAATACAGAAATCAGTTCTAAATCCAATTTTACCATCCAAATCAGGAGAAGTGAACAGCAGGCCCAAACAAGAATGTCTATTTCTGTCCTTGTGTGAAAGGTCAGAATGGGCCGGTGGACGAGGGGTGTGTGAGGTGCTCCCCCACGGGAACGGCTCCCTACGCATCCTGTTTATGTAGACGAACATGTGACGCACTGAAGACAGGCGACGTCCCTGCTGTCCTTGTTCTGCTGTTCCTGTCCCCATTTAATTTCTTCATCTCTGTCCCCTAAGTCAGCGGGCCTAAGTGCTCAGTATAGTGTGTGTGTGCTCCTAACCCTAACCCTAACCCTAGCCTATTAAACCTGTTAATGAGATCATTGACTCTGCTCCTTTAAATCTGCCACAGGGTTTGCGTTCTACTTGTAATTTGTCATAGAGCAGACACTTTCTTATTTAGCAGGTTTGTTGCTTAGTGATTATTAGCAGAAACTTTTCAATGAAGTGTTCCATGAGCACTTCCCTGATAACAATTACTTTTCAGCATGAATGTTTACACTTTTACTGCACACTTATTTTAACAGAGGGGTCACATATTATATATATATATATATATATATATATATATATATATATATATATATATATATATATATATATATATATATATATATATATATATATATATATATATATATATATATATTTTTTTTTTTTTTAATTTAAGAGATCCATTTATTTATACAACATTGGTTCCTCATGAAAACCCTGTAAAGGCTACTGCATCATATTTGATAAGGCCTCTAAATTATAGACATGATCAAAATAGAGCTGAAAAACCTGACTGATAGTTTAAAATTTTTTAGAAGGTAAAATATATTTTAGTATAATTGTAATTGTAAATTCCCCCATTTAGGTTGTGATATACGTCTTTTTCCTGTGAAAACTTTAATGATTTTTGAAGTACAAATAAGATACAGATATTTTCAAGATTAACATTTACTGAGGCACCCAAGGGTTACTATCAGTTTACTTAATATTTTTACTATCCATACAAAAAATAGGAGTGTCAAATATGATTCATGAGTATTCTGAGGAAAGTTTATTTGTACATCTCTCAATCATCATCATTGTATCACATTTCATTATATGGTTTGCCCCCTACAATAAAAACTATAAGCTTTGATCATAAAACTAAATATTTTAATATCATCTTAGAAAATAGTATTGGGAGATAATCAATATTTATGCATTTTATGTAAGTAATCTGCTATATCTGTTATAAAATGTACATTTAAAGCTATTAGAATATTTTCTTTTTGGCCATAAAAATATCACAAACTGCATCTGAATCATCCTTGAGTATGAGTAAATCTATTTGAGCCATAAAAGCATGATGTATGAAAGAAATATATGCACATATGCAAACACAGTAAAGCAATGTCTCACTTACCCTGCTAACTTCTTTAGCTGAGGAGTCATCTGTTAAAATACAAAAGAAAACCATGTCAAAAGTTTTACTTTTGGTGAGATAATAAAATATCAAAACTCAAATAAACATTTGGTGTAAAATTATTTCACTATGTAATCCTGGTATTGCGGACCTGCTCTCTCGTTTCTCATGTAGTTGATCTTGCTGCTTGCAAAATCTGCTTTCTTCAAGGAAGTTTTGTGTTTAAAGACCTAATAAAATATTTCAACTCAAATTAATATTTTGGGTCTAATTATTTACTTATGTGGCAAGTAGCTGTGTAATAAGCGGGTAAATGTACATCCAAATGGGTGGTATCCCAGAATAATCCCAGACAGAGTGATCAGGACCCCCACATGAAGCATTAGCCATTACTTCTTGGCTTGTATTTTTTTTAAATTCTGTAGAAACACAACAGAATAAGAAACAAAAAGTTCTGTCACTTTCCTAATTGTCACATTTGCAGCTGATTGATTCATGATTCGGATCGCCAATGTCACGTAATTTCAGCAGTTTGACACACAATCCGAATCATGAATCATTCAGCTGATTCATAACCGTTTGAACAAAACCGAAAGAGAAGACAATGCTGAATAAATTCGTAGTTTTTTGTGATTTTTGGACCAAAATGTATTTTTGATGCTTCAAGAGATTCTAATTAACTAACTGATGTCACATATGGACTACTTTGATGATGTTTTTATTACCTTTCTGGACATGGACAGTATAGTGTGCATACACTTGCATACGCTCTCGGAGTAAATAAGTATTCAACCACCAATTGTGGCAGCAATTGTGCAAGTTCTCCCAATTAAAAAGATTAAAGAGGCCTGTACTTTTCATCATAGGTACACTTCAGCTATGAGAGATAGAATAAGAAAAAAACATCCAGAAAATCACATTGTCTCATTTTTAAATAATTTATTTGAAAATTATGTTGTAAAATAAGTATGTGGTCAACAACAAAAGTTAATCTCAATACTTTGTTATATACCCTTTGTTGGCAATGACAGAGGTCAAATTTTGTCTGTAAGTTGCCACAAGGTTTTAACACACTGTTGCTTGTAGTTAGGCCCATTTCTCAATGCAGATCTCCTCTGTGTGCAGTGAAAGCAGTGATCTGTTAATGCTGTCGCTGGGCATCACAGATTTTCAACTCCCTCCAATAGATTTTTTTTTCATGGGGTTGAGATCTGGAGATTCCAGGACCTTGAAATGGTTCTTACGAAGCCACTCCTTCATTGCCCAGGCAGTGTGTTTTGGATCATTGTCATGCTGAAAGACCGAGCCACATTTCATCTTCAAAGCCCTTGCTGATGGAAGGAGGTTTTTACTTAAAATCTCATGATACATGGACCCATTCATTCTTTCCTTTACACCGACCAGTCGTCCTGGTCCCTTTGCAGAAAAATAGCCCCAATGGTTCCACCCCCATGCTTCACAGTAGGTATGGTGCAACTCAGCAATCTTTCTTTTACAAACACAACGAGGAGTTTTTACCAAAAAGTTACTTTTTGGTTTCATCTCAAAATGTGACATTTTCTAAATCCTCTTCTGGATCATCCAAATGCTATCTAGCAAACTTCAGATGGGCCCAGACATGTACTGGTTAAAGCAGGGGGACATGTCCGGCACTGCAGGATTTGAGTCCCTGGTTGCGTAGTGTGTTACTGATGGTAACCTTTGTTACTTTGGTCCCAGCTCTCTGCAGGTCATTCACTAGGTCCCCCCGTTTAGTTCTGGGATTTTTGCTCACTGTTCTTGTGATCATTTTGACCCCACATGGAGAGATCTTGCATGGAGCCCCAGATTGAGGGAGATTATCAGTGGTCTTGTATGTCTTCCATTTTCTAATAATTGCTCCCACAATTAATTTCTTCACACTAAGCTGCTTACCTATTGTATATTCAGTCTTCCCAGCCTGGTCAGGTCTACAATTTTGTTTCTAGTGTCCTTTGACAGCTCTTTGGTCTTGGCCATAGTGAAGTTTGGAGTCTGACTGTTTGAGGTTGTGGACAGGTGTCTTTTATACTGAGAACGAGTTTGAACAGGTGCCATTAATACAGGTAACGAATGAAGGTCAGATGATCCTCTTAAAGAATAAGTTAGAGGTCTGTGAGAGCCAGAAATCTTGATTTTTTGTAGGTGACAAAATACTTATTTTCCACCATAATTTGCAAATCAATTATTTAAAAATCAGACAATGTGATTTTCTGGATATTTTCTCTCTCATTCTGTCTCTCATAATTGAAGTGTACCTATGATGAAAATTACAGGCCTCTCTCATATTTTTAAGTGGGAGAACTTTTTTTGCCCCACTGTATCTTAAACTGTGTCCTGAAGATGAACTGAGGTCTTACAGGTGTGGAACGGCATTAGGGTGAGTCTTTAATGACAACACATTGGTTAATGGATCACTTTTTTTGTGTGACAATGATGAAGCATTTTAACGGTCATCAATATTGTAAATCCTGCAATGTTTTTTATATTTTATATTTTTTACTTTTGCATCAAATTACAAAAAACAAATGCTGCTGCTTTGAGGGTGTTTTAATATAGCGTCTATGGGAGTGATGGTAAAATGTGATGGTGATGGTAACATTTCTCTCTTTTCACTGCTGTTATCAATATTACTATTTTCCCTCTTATTGAAAATTTTCAAATAATCATTGTTGCATTTTTCTTTTGCTATTTAAGAAAATGGGGACACAAAAATATATATTTAATGTATACTCTCATTCACCACTGTAAAATTAAACCCAACTATGACAACTTCCGCTCTGAGAAACCTGGAAATGTGAAAAGGATCTCTTCTGTCCTAAATTTCTTCGAGGGGAGGGTCTATGGGCAAGTAAATGTATGGATGTTTTTTTTTCTTCTTCAGATCTTTTAATCTAATGGACAAAATAAACTTATGAACCATGCAGAGAGCATCAGCTTTCGTTTCTGTTCTGACATTTGCAAGACCATGATGAATGCTGTGAGTGCGAGTTAAAATCAGGAATGGTGAGAGAACATTGTGCATGGTAGGTGGTACGTTTTTTTATCTTCAAACCAAACTCGGGTCTTCAGCCAACAAAGTTTAAAGAGGTGATGAATTAATAAATCAACTTTCCCTTGAGCTTTTGTGATACATAAAAGTTCATGGTAATATAAGAATATCCTGTAAGTTTCAGAGCTGAAAACTTCCTTGTTAGTCAAAGAAAATATTTTATAGACACCAGGCCCAGAAAAAGATCATGTGCGCATCTTGGCGTCATCTGTTGTAAAACACCGCCTCTACAGCACGTCTAATTCAGTAGCCCCGCCCACCGACTCAAAGAGGGGATCGCGTCGCGCTAGCCAACAACAATAAACATGCCGAGGAAGATAGCAAGATATTGCACTATTCCTGGTTGTGGAAGAACACAGTCCCTGCATAAGCTTCCTTCGGATTCTAATATTAGGAATGAGTGATTGAACTTTATTTTTAATGAAGTTTCAGCTGACGCGAAGAAGTCAATGGTGTTCGCTTCATTTCACTGCGTAATTGTTTGTAAACAAATCTCAGGTCGATGCTGGATTTGTAGACATTTGAGATCATGACACAATGCTGTTTCAATATGACAGGAATGGTGCGGCACACTTGTGTGAGTAAAACGTGTCCCCTTTCAGACAGTACACTCCGAGTTACATCAGTACTGATGAAATGGGGGCCTCACTTAGAAAGTCAGCTGCCTTCAATCTCAATCCAAACGATCCACTGACATGAAAATTTCATGGGTCTGCGGAATAAGCGATCGACCTGAAGTACGCGTACTTTCATGTCTCCATTCTTCCTTTTGGGGAGAGCATACCAGTACGCCATTCTCCCATTCGGGCTGGCCCTGTCTCCTTACATCTTCACGAAGGTCGTCAAGGCAGCCCTAGTGCCACTAAGGCAACTCGGGGTTCGCTTCCTGAACTCTCTTAAGAGCAGGTTTGCAAAGACAGGGACTTGGTTCTCCACCATCTTGCCCATCTGGGCCTTCGGGTCAACTGGAAAAAGAGCAAACTCTGCCCAGTGCAGTGGATCTCTTTTCTTGGTATGGAGATCAACTCGGTCGCCATGTCCGCACAGCTTCCGAGTGCGCGTGCAGTCTCTGCTGACCTGCCTTCGACAGATCGAACGCAGGAACGTGGTCCCACTGAAACTATTTTTTTAGAGGTCCCTGTGGCATATGGCATCTGCAGCCGTGGTAACACCGCTCGGGTTGCTCCATATTAGAGTGCTTGCCCGAATGGTCCCAGCCCTCGTGCCAGGCTAGGTGCCCAGTGTGCACACTTCCTCTGCAGGCCAACCGTCACATGTGTATTCTCCACGGTAAGTCTCCTTGAGCGCAAGTCTTCCCTTGGCAAGACCCTTGCCACCCATGTGGTTGAAGAACTTTTCCACCTGTGGTTGGATACTCCAAGCTTCTGCCGCATGCATATTCTAAGTCCTCCCTATGGGCAGGCACTGTAATTGCATTTCTCCAAGTGGGATATGCCTCCCTGTTTACCTTGGTAGCTGAGCCGGCCCCTCATCATGTTAAATTCCGAGGCAGGGTGCTCAGATCATCCCAGGATGCTGGAAGACAGCCGCTGTGGCGTGATCAGATTGGGACCCCCATTTCGTCAGTACTGACGTAACTCGGAGTGTACTGGCTGAAAGGGAATATCTCAGTTAAATATGTAACCCTTGTTCCCCGAAGGAAGGGAACGGAGACGTTACGTCCCCATGCCACATCCGCTGTACAGCTGGTATGGCCGGTGTGGTCGGCCTCGACTCCTCAGCAGGAAACATAAATGCGTGACTGCAATGCAACGCCGTTTATATCGACACAGTGGGACGGAGCTGCATTATGCAAATTCCGCAGACCCATGACATTTTCGGGCCATGTAATACAAAAATAATAGTCCAATCAATCGTGGATGAATGAGAAATAAATCAATGTATTTGTTTTATAAAGACGTTTGTTTACGAGCCCTGAGGTCGAGAGAATCATTCCGGTTGCCGCTTTCAAAACAATCCCTCATTTGAACTGACAGGGGAGATGAAGCTCATTAAATATGCAAATTGTAGCCAATCCTTGCTGTGGGCGTTTACTTCCATGTCTCCAGTGTAGTACGCCCATCAAAAACCCAGCGTTCAGGAGAGAGCCTTAAAACCACTTTATTTATTTAATCACTTATTAGTTTTTGAATGTAAAAACCACTCAAACATCATTAGTTGACCTCAGACAACAGTATACATTTTTTTTAAAGCCAGTTCATGACACCTTTAAATCCCATCTGGCTAGTAGGCTTCCTATAATGTTAAATGCATTAGTCTTTTACAGCTGTTCGAATGCATTTGACCACATGTGTCTACACCAAGCCTGTTGGTCCCAGTATAACAGGTCCCAGTTTTATCACGCACGATTTAATTTCAAATGTTTGTTTTTAAATAAGTTTGGTTTTAGTTAGTTATTTGATGCTATATATATATATATATATATATATATATATATATATATATATATATATATATATATATATAAAAACGGGTTCAAATGTGTTTTCGACTACCTCTGGAAGTGGTCAAGCATGCACAAGCTCAAAATGTTTTAGACCACGTTTACAACTGTATTGAGTGTTGTCCACTTGTGATCTGATTGAACAAATGCACTTTAAATATTAGGTGTAAACAGGGCCACAGACAAAACTGTGAACATGCACATCAAGATGATTGGATAAAATAGGACATTTTTTTATAATTTGCTCCCTTTTATTCTTCTGAGAAAACACCTGCATCTGAGGTCAGTGAGTTTGTAAAAACCTGGAGAAGTTCAGCAAACTCTTCCTACTGGCCTCCCCCATTTAGACAAGAGCTCAGACGGGGTGCAGAACACAGGAAGTCATGCATATAAACGTCTTTTAGAATGTACCTCTGTTCAAGCATTACAACTCACTCGCAACAGCAAGTAATGTGACATACGTCAGACTGCTCACAGACACCCAATGTGGTCCCAAGTTTACATACATTTTTCATGATGCCTCTTATTTTTTAAATTATTAACATTTTGTAGATTCTGCAAAGGGTATGTAAACATATGACCACACCTATACTTGAGTGGCTGAACAGTCTCTTTGTCATTGAATTACTCTGCTCCTAAAGTCTAAATGTTTGAAATCAGGGATGGAAATTAACTTTTTTGTCCACCGGCCACTGTGGCTGGTGGATATCAAAATCTACCAGCCACTCCATGTTTTTACCAGCCACTTTCTTGTTTTTAACCGACAATGTGTAACTGCATGTGAAAAATTAATACTACAAGCTCTACAATACTTAAGCAGTTCATTTAATCTCAAGTCTCAATGAAATACTGACATTTTCTCTATCTCTCTTATACACACACAAACCATGAACTGATATACATTTCATTAAATGAGTAGGACTCTGTGCTCTGTGCGCTTTTTTTTTACCTGGATGTGGCATTTGGATGATTCGTGATCTTTTATGGCTTCCAGTTTTAGGTTTTTAGTCCCAACAATGAAACTATTAGTTTTGGCATCTTCTGAAGCGTGTTGACGACACACCGAGCAGAACATTGTCAGTAGGGAAGCACCGAAATAAAAATTCTTGGCCGAAACCGAAACACCAAAAGAAATAATCCAACTATTAGTACCATTGCATTTATGGCTAATGCTGTGACTGTGTAACTTTACTAAAAATCAAGGCATTGCGATTGCATAAATTAATATTAAAGTTTCAAATATTAATCAATTACAAATTATGCAAATATTTATTTAGCACATTGCAACAATCCACAGTATAAAATACAATTCAAACTAAAATGTTTAACTTGACCTCACTCATGTGTACATTTAATAATAGCTAATGTACAGGCCTAATGGCCTGCAGAAAGATACAGAAATTCAATAAAGTAATCAAATGTAAAATAACTGCATATTTTAACTGTTTAAATTAAAGACTAATCCTTATTAAACTTACAAAAGCTATTCAAGAGCAGTGAGTGATGTCCTTTTGTTTGACGTTAAACAGACAGCAGTAAAGGCTACTGCCCCTTTAAGACCTAGTGCAGGGATATGCTCTTCTTTCTCGACTGTATAACGTTCACTTGAGGCATATTCAGACTATGTCTGCTTGGATACTAATCAAGATGAACATGTTGGCATACTTTTTGTGTGAGTTTGTCCATTTAAGCGCTAGACTTGAAAGAGAACTCAATATTTGCGCGCTGTGAGACGAGTGCGCGTTCTCAGATGATGCGCAGTGATGGATATTCTTTCAGCGCGCGCAAGTTCGTATTCGCGTCTTCTGGTACTACATCCGGGTAATGACGGCGAAAACGACTGGTCGTATTCGGACATACGGCCGCACTCGCATGCATTGAACAAAGTTTACAAAGAGGGGAAACAGTATGCTATTTTTATTTACCCGCCACGGTGGCCGGTAGGTGAAGCGAGTTTACCCGCCACAACTCAAAATCACCCGCATTTGGCTGGTGGCGGGTGCTAATTTCCATCCCTGTTTGAAATACAATATTCACATGCACATGCACAATCACACAATTCCAAAGCAGCATACTGCAAAGATACATCTTAAGTATTCAGAAGTTTTTTTCACGGGGAAAGTTTGTCATTGGACACACTTTGAAACATTTAAGGCAGGGGTCCCTAATCTCGGTCCTGGAGGGCCACTGTCCTGCAGAGTTTAGCTCCAACCCCAATCAAACACACCTGAACCAGCTAATCAGTGTCTTACTAGGGCCTATAAAGGGATTGATTAGCTGGTTCGGGTGTGTTTGAATGGGGTTGGAGCTAAACTCGGCAGGACAGTCCCTCCAGGACCAAGTTTGGGGACCCCTGGTTTAAGGTGTAAAAAACTGTATATATGCATTATTTGTTTTAAACTTAAACTCCAGTTATTCACAGATTTTCAATGTGGTCTCAAGATTTTGCCTCAAAGGTCCTGACCCTAAATGCCACCCTATGTCCTTGCGTATCACACTTTAGTAATCGAGTGATCGGAGGTGCATAGTGGACTTAAAGGAACACTCCACTTTTTTTGAAAATATGCTAATTTTCCAAGTCCCTTAGAGTTAAACAGTTGAGTTTTACCGTTTTTGAATCCATTCAGCCGATCTCTGTATCTGGCGGTAGCACTTTTAGCATAGCTTAGCATACATCATTGAATCGGATTAGACCTTTTTACTGTATTTTCCTATTTAAAACTTGACTCTTCTGTAGTTACATTGTGTACCAAGACCAACGGGAAATGAAAAACACACAATTTTTTTAGGCCGATATAGCTAGGTACTATTTTCTGCAAAATATCACTGCGCTGCTGCACCCATTGCATGGCAGCAAAGTTCCCTGATTATTACACAGGAACGAGAGAATAGTCTATAATCGGTCTAAAAATCTAAACTTTTAATTTTCCATTGGTCTTAGTACACAATATAACTACAGAATAGCAATGTTTTAAATGGGAAAAATATTATCTTTGAAAAAATAAAGTCTTTAGTCATTTTTGAGAGCGATGCTAATGGTCTAATCTGATTCAATGATGTATGCTAAGCTACGCTAAAAGTGCTACCGCCAGATGCAGAGATCGGCTGAATGGATTCAAAAACGGTAAAACTCAACTGTTTAACTCTAAGGGACTTGGAAAATGAGCAGATTTTCAAAAAAAAGTGGAGTGTTCCTTTAAAGGGGGAGTTTGGGAGCACCCTTCTGAATCCTAAAATGAAAAATGGATCACTCTAGTGATTCTCAACCAGGGGGCATCAGCAGACTTCCAATGGGCCTCAAGATGATTAAAACAACCAAAAATAAAGATATTTATGTTAGTATAGTTTTCATTTATTTTTTTCCAAATTTTTCAAACTCTATGGGCATTTTATGACCAATATACATTTTTAGTTCTGCCAAGCCAAATATTTTAGCAGGCAGAAATTGTGGGTAAAAAAAATAATTTTTTAATATGTATCCAGTAAGTCACGAAGAACAGGAAGTGAGCAGCCAGAAAGCTGCTTGAAACAATCTGTAGTTAAAAGCGCTATATAAATAAAGGTGACGACTTGCCTTGACCTTTGGCTTGCTCAGCTGGAGTTTAAAAGCAATTAGTATTCAGTAATATTATTGATTTAACTGCACAGACTCAATTTGATGAGAACTAAATTAGAACTGAATCGAAATGATAACAAAAACCCAACCACTTTATTGCGGCTTTATAAGGCATTTCGATTGTTGTGCACTTTTCGCCACACCAGCTGTATCAGCTGACCTAAATATGGTTGATATATTACAGGCCTTATGGATTGATATGGGGGTGGATAGAGCCACATGAACAGTATAGGAAATCACTCCTAAAGCAAAGCAAGAGACGTGACAACTGATTACAAATGTTTGCTGTTAGCATTTTGCTAAGCTAATACTGCAATACTTTAAACTTAGATTGCACCAACAAATATTGCTTAAAATAGCTCCAGACTTTTTAAGTTGTCTTTTACATTTACACTTCTGTCACATCATTCTCCATATTGGAGGGATTTACTCACTGAACTCATCATTATGGTATTTTTCTGAATCTGTAAGGTTATCTAGCTTTTGAAAGCACACCTGTGATGCATTAAAATGCTGTCTACATATGAAGTCTCTCTACATTCTGTTGGGCAGCTAAGGGAGGGCGATATTCCACTTTGCGCCACAGGCTACCTATGCTCACGTCATACTTGTTCCATTTCTGGTATTCCCAGATGGAAATCTTTGGTAATCAATGCAGGGACTTGCAGATGTGTTTCTGTCAAAGCCTTGGTGGGCAAATATCTGCTCCAGATTGTTTGTGTAAACTGAAATGAAATTTCTCAATTCAGCTTTAAGTAAGGCAGATAAGCAGTTTGTTCTTATGTCAATAACAAGGCTACCTTATTATGGCAATCAAAAAACATGTAATGTTCTAACAGTTGGGCAAGGCATTACAACGTTTTCCTATGTGGCAATCATCAGCATACCACAGATGATGTCAATAGAGCCTAACTTGAACACTACTTTAAAATAATTTCAGTCTAGCTTAATGCACAGACACACATATGCAAGTCTTCCATAGGCTGATTTTAACTCAAAATATGTTTTTTGAGTTTTTGAGCCAGGGAGGTATATAACACCTCTTAAGAGTTGTCTGGCTATCACCAGACCAAGCTCAATTTAAGATTGAACATTGGTCTGAGGATCTGCTCTGTATATTCTACTGCACAAGGGGCAGGAAAAACAAGCATAATTCAAATAACTCTGTACGCAACTGGATACTTCAACCAATCAGACCAGAAGAGGCGTGATCAACGGGCAATGACCCATCATTTCTCTATCCGTCATCATGTTAAACCCACCAATAGCATGCCAGATGGATAAACCAGTCTGTGATTCGTTCCCACAAAAGTGTAACAATAGCAGCAGAAATAAATGTACAGGTTTCATGAGTTGCCGGGCGAAATCAAATCGCTGGCAGATCAGGTTGGGTTTACCCAGTCTACCTTAAAGGGTCATGAAACCCCACTGCTGCAGCAGTGTTTTTTCACACCTTCGATTTGAAAAGGCTTGTTAAAAGGGGAGTGGTCGACTGTGAAAAGGTGGGATGGGTATTTTGTGGAAAGAGGGAATGGTTTGCATAAATAGGAGAGTGTCATATAGGTGCATTAAGATTAGCGATACCAACAGCAGCAGTTACAGTTCTGAGACATGTTCTTGGTTCACGTTGGCATTGTTTACAACAGTGAGATTAAATGAGTGATGAGTACAGCGAATGAGAGCGCTCTGAGACATTAAGTGGCGTGCAGCAGAGATCGCAAGTTTTTCAGCTCTTCAAATCAGCATTCAGTGAGAAATGAAAATAAATGTTATTCTGTATGACGAAATATTTTGCAAACGTGATAATTAAACTATATTTGTCCAAATATGCACGCTGTTTGGCAAGATGAACAACACGCCGACGTTCGTGAACCACTCACGAACATGCAATGAGATAGAGGCGTAATGCTGCCTGCAGGTGCTCTCGGAATTATCGTAAATTCGAGTTTCCTTGGTAAAAATTGCACATGAACGCCCTCGCATTTTGAAACTTGAATGCAATGATTTTGTAATCACGACTTCAGAAGTCGGAATGATCAAATTTCCGATGGCATGTGAAGGCATCATAATTCTAGATCGGGGTAAAAGTGAAAGGGTTTGCGGTTTTATAGTCTTGACCGCGCATCTGAATCAAAGAGCGGCGCGTGATGGGTTGCCGTGATGATCCGCTCTGTCACTAAATCTAAATGGCAGCTAAATCTATATTTGTCCAAATATGCAGTTTCACTAAGAGCCCAAACACATGTGGTTTAGTGCATGTCTATGACCACAAATAAAACGAAAAGGTGGCTTTTGATTATTGTTGATATTTCATCAAAAATATTGTTCATTAGCCTACAGATCGGTTATTTTGCACTCCTGACATAAATTAGATAGTCAACGCTTGCAGGTTCGGCGTGTGATTCCTCAAGTTAATTTTACTTTACCGAGCTTTTGTAGCAAAGGCTTCCACAGACGGCGCCCGCTTACAGCTCGCTCAGCGCCCTTACGTTAGTTTGTATCAGGCTACATAGGCTACAATAATGATGGAAGATGATGAGCCTGAAGGAAGTGACTGTCTCATGTATATTAACTAAATTATCTTGTATGCATACTACAGCGCAGTGTTTGGACTGAATGAGCTTTATGAAATGAATATATATCGAGAATCGTTTGGAGCGGTCGACGTCAGCATGTCCCCAGCAGCCCATACTTGGGCCAAAAAGCACACGCTGACGTCAGCATTTGTGACGTTGCTCCGACTCAGCTTTTCAAACCGGAAGACAGAAATCGCTCTGAAAAATGCAAAAAAAAAA
Organism: Pseudorasbora parva; assembly: GCF_024679245.1. NCBI lineage: Eukaryota > Metazoa > Chordata > Actinopteri > Cypriniformes > Gobionidae > Pseudorasbora > Pseudorasbora parva. The sequence continues at coordinate 35,361,841 of NC_090188.1, read as the reverse complement.
AGTTTTATTCACATATGAATAACATTAATGAGCACCCTTAGTGTTTTAAATGATGTGCAACCTATACATATCTGTTTACATCTCAAAAAAAAGTGTTTTGGGGTTTCATGACCCTGTAAGAGAGTTGCTAACATTTATCTAAATAAAAAATGCTTGGCGGGTGTATCTACTATGCAACCTATATGCTGCCATCTTTATGAGCAATCTGTTATGAAAAAAACAAAAAAAGCACTGCTACTGACCAATGGTGGATATGGAGGTGCGGGGAATAAATTACACACAGATGTCAACAATCAAAAACAAATTATTTTCTAAAAAACATATTTCTACACTACAAAAAATGCTTTTCTTACTTAGTATTTTTGTCTTGTTTCTAGTCAAATTCTTATATTAAGAAACATTTACTAGACAAGTTAAAATTATTGTTTTGTTTTGGTGAAAAAAAATACTCAAAATTAAGAGAGTTTTGTCTTAAAATAAGATGAATAATCTGACAGTGGGGTAAAATAGAATTATTATTAGAATTAAATAGAATTAGGGGTAAAAAGATTATTTTGCTTACCCCACTTAATTTTGAGTATTTTTTTCTAAAACGACAATTAATTTTGCTTGTCTAGTAAATACTTTTTGTTTTAAAATGTGTTGATGTTTGGAAGTAAGAAAAGCTTTTTTTGCAGTATATTTTTTCTTCATAATTAATAAAATGTAACAATCATTCAAAATAACTGACATCATCAAGCTCTTTACTTTTCAACTCATCTTATATTGCCATCCACTTTTACCATTTAATCAATAGCGTCATCCGGGCCAGCGTCATCGGCGTCCGGCATGATGTTGGGATGTTCCGCTTCTCGGCTGCGCCGCTGTTCCGTCTTGCATTGCGGCTGTGGAGCGGCTTGGACTTCTGCGCCGACCCCGGTGTGTCCACAGAAGTGCCCGGAGAGCTTTGTCTGCCTCCTGCATGGTGCTGCGGCGATCCCCACCGTCTGAATCGTCATGAAGACCCATCATCTGGTCTTCAGCTGTCATGCCTCGACGACATCATCAGGACACTGCCGCTGGGAGAAATTTAAAACATGGAGTGGACCACACTGTGCTGCGGAGCTAACAGAGACTTCCACCATCAGCTCTGTTTCTGTTCACCATCAGCTTTGTTTCTGTTCACCATCAGCTTTGTTTCTGTTCACCATCAGCTTTGTTTCTGTTCACCATCAGCTCTGTTTCTGTTCACCATCAGCTCTGTTTCTGTTCACCATCAGCTCTGTTTCTGTTCACCATCAGCTCTGTTTCTGTTCACCATCAGCTCTGCTTCTGTTCACCATCAGCTCTGCTTCTGTTCACCATCAGCTCTGTTTCTGTTCACCATCAGCTCTGTTTCTGTTCGTCATCAGCTCTGTTTCTGTTCACCATCAGCTCTGTTTCTGTTCACCATCAGCTCTGTTTCTGTTCACCATCAGCTCTGTTTCTGTTCACCATCAGCTCTGTTTCTGTTCGTCATCAGCTCTGTTTCTGTTCACCATCAGCTCTGTTTCTGTTCGTCATCAGCTCTGTTTCTGTTCACCATCAGCTCTGTTTCTGTTCACCATCAGCTCTGTTTCTGTTCACCATCAGCTTTGTTTCTGTTCACCATCAGCTCTGTTTCTGTTCACCATCAGCTCTGTTTCTGTTCACCATCAGCTCTGTTTCTGTTCACCATCAGCTTTGTTTCTGTTCACCATCAGCTCTGTTTCTGTTCACCATCAGCTCTGTTTCTGTTCACCATCAGCTCTGTTTCTGTTCACCATCAGCTCTGTTTCTGTTCACCATCAGCTCTGTTTCTGTTCACCATCAGCTCTGTTTCTGTTCACCATCAGCTCTGTTTCTGTTCACCATCAGCTCTGTTTCTGTTCACCATCAGCTCTGTTTCTGTTCACCATCAGCTCTGTTTCTGTTCACCATCAGCTCTGTTTCTGTTCACCATCAGCTCTGTTTCTGTTCACCATCAGCTGTTTTCGGTTCACCATCAGCTCTGTTTCTGTTCACCATCAGCTCTGTTTCTGTTCACCATCAGCTCTGTTTCTGTTCACCATCAGCTCTGTTTCTGTTCACCATCAGCTTTGTTTCTGTTCACCATCAGCTTTGTTTCTGTTCACCATCAGCTTTGTTTCTGTTCACCATCAGCTCTGTTTCTGTTCACCATCAGCTCTGTTTCTGTTCACCATCAGCTCTGTTTCTGTTCACCATCAGCTTTGTTTCTGTTCACCATCAGCTCTGTTTCTGTTCACCATCAGCTCTGTTTCTGTTCACCATCAGCTCTGTTTCTGTTCACCATCAGCTTTGTTTCTGTTCACCATCAGCTCTGTTTCTGTTCACCATCAGCTCTGTTTCTGTTCACCATCAGCTCTGTTTCTGTTCACCATCAGCTCTGTTTCTATTCTGTTTTTTGTGTTGGTTGATTGTTTGTAGAATTCTATATTTTTACATGTTATTCATTTTTTGTTATTTTTTTCCCCCTTTGTTGCACTTTGAGATTCTTCGGAATGAAAAGTGCATTATAAATAAAATCTATTATTATTATTAATCCTGCCATGTTTTTTTCTTGTTGAATTTTACATGTCACTTGAAAATTCGTCAATATGGTATAGCTGTTTCACGTCAAATAAAGGATTAATGGTTTAATAATGGAGTGCTGGGCAATGTACCACACCCAACCAAGAAAATGACAAAATTGCAAATGCGATTATCACTAATTGAATGAATTGATGAATGAAGAGAATGTATTAATGAATTCTTACAAATATGTCCAGACATTCTCTTCCTGGCGCCAAGCTGGACACAAACTACACATTCAAGCAGCCTTCTCTTCTGTTATTGAATTACAGCACATTTCAGGATTTTCTAGGCGCTCTCCTGTATGGATAAGGTCATCAAGGCCACTAGGCTAAAGACAGATTGAATGACTAGGTCATGAATCAAACTGTGCACACATGTGTGTATGACAACGTGGCACTGGATCAGTACAGATGTAGCATTTCTCTGGAGGCAGAGCGGCGAAAGGTTTGGGATTTATCAATTACTCAAAGACTGCATAATGTGTGAGAAGAAAACAGGGCCAGTGGGACGCTGTGGGAATGAGGTGCAGGGAGCTGACGTCACTGGGGCCTTGGGGTCCTTGTTAGTCTCAACCAAATCACAGACACATCATCTGCTGTGCACACATACAGTGATGCATTATTAGTAGTGCTCGCTATTATGTATGGTTAGGGACTTGAAAAAAAAAAACGAAAAAAAAAAAAAAAACATTACTACCAAGTATTAAAGGACTATTTGACCCGAAAAGGAGAATTCTGTCATCATTTATTCACCCTCATGTTACTTCTTTCTTCCATGTAACACAAAATGAGAAAGTGTGATTAATGTACTCACTTTTCCAACAATGAATGGGCACCAGAGCTTTCAGGCTCCAAAAAGAATACAAAAGTACCATAAAAATATCCTAAAAGAAGTACATATGACTTTTAATACCTCATCTTGATCCGGAAATGTGCAGTAACTATCGGCCAATCTCAACTCCTTTCATCACTAAGCTTTTGGAGAAAATCAAGTATAGCGTCAGTTCTGGCAGGCCACGTTAGTCAAGCTGTCATCAGATCACATCTATCTATAGGAATACGATACGACGTCTATCACAGCATACATATAAAAGCTCCGTTAGTACTATCAGAAGCTATCGCGTTTATCCAGAGCTCATTTACCCTCCTCCATCCCCAGCTCCTCCTCTCATCCAGTCAGGATTTGGTATTCCAATTCCCCTTGAATCAGACTAAATTCTCAAATTATTTTGTATTTTGTACATTTAAATATTGACATTAATGATATCTGTAATAAATCATGTTGGTTCTGTTTTGTTTACCCTAAGAGAGTTATTGCCAGTGGTGTAAATTAACGAATTACAAATACTCTCGTTACTGTAATTGAGTAGTTTTCCTCAGGAATTGTAGCCTGACAAGCCAGACCCACATCAAGATGTTTGGTCTGGAAACTCACCATAGACAGGGCTCAGTCCGAGGGGCGGGATAAACGGTTGTCTTTCAAACTCCCTCTGCACGCGATAGGATAGCGGTACACCAACCGGAGCAACGACGGTGAAGGGGAGCTCGCTGACTGATTAAACATTCGCCATATCCGGTCGGCTGAACTCCGAACACATCTTCCCTTTTTAAGAATGACTTCAGTGCCGCTCTTTGTTCTTTTCTCAGAGGAAAGCTTAACTCCAAGTCTTCCGGAGGCGCGGGCAGAGCTGATTCGAAAGACCGCCGCCGTTCGCCAGTTTCTGTGTTACTAGAAGCACGCAAACGCAACTCGGCCGTCGTCATTATGGCCCCGCCCGCCGACTCTATAGCCTACCTACACGATGTGATTGGGCCGTCCAGATTCTGAGGAATACAGCTCAGATAGGAATTGAGAGTTGCTAGACCACACTTGCGGGCAAATTTCTAGGCTACAGGAATTGTACTTTTTAAGTAGTTTAAAAACAGTGTACTTTTACATGAGTACATTTTAAGTGCTGTATCTATACTTTTAATGCGCTATTTTCCCTAAACCTGCCGTCACTACATTATGTTAATATTTTTTTATGTCATAATGTCAACGTGATTGGCTAAGATGAATAATCCTGTGTCTCCATGCGTCACGCGTGACTCCCGTCAAATCAACCGTAGCGACCTGAGTGAGAGGTAACTGTATGATGACTAAAATCGTGAAATTGCCTTAAACAATTACAAAAAAATGGACTGCAGAATATTACATTTTCTAATACATGAACAAATGGTCCGTATTCTGTTAGCGCTGCACAAGCTCGCGGTGCCATCTGCTGGAAACACTTCCTTTAGCTTGATTGTTTGGCAGACTTCAGTGCATTAGGCATTAAACTGATCGTAACTGATAGATTTGTGTCCCTTACATCGATTTCGTTTAACATGTAAACGCATTAACCTGCTTTCTGTCAGCATATTAAAGTGTATATTTTAATGTAATGTGTTCTCACATGGCGATTTAAAATTGTAGTCCATGTATATATTAGCAAATAACTTTAATAAAACATCAGATTTATATTTAAATCACGTTTATTTTTTAATTGCAAGACAAATAATCAGTGGTGAAAACTGTGAGTTACTCAGTTCTGATTTCTTAAGTATATTCTTTTTCCAGAGAAAAGATCAAAATTGAAATTAAAGCATTACAATAAATGCATCTTGAAAAGAAAGAACTCTGCTTTTTTTTTACCATAAAATTGGTATTGCACAATGCGTTGCAAACTTTTTTAATAAACCGACAGAAAACCTCTACAGAATGGAGTCATAAATGTAACCAGATTATTGGTTGCTTCCTCAAATATTACATGGCAGTATTTTTAGTGCTATAGCAGTCAAAAATAAAAAATAAAAATAGTCAAAGAAATATTGAAATACTGTTGGTGACCTCATGTTTTGTTTTACTGAGAATTTTCCATAAAAGAGTAAGCTACATTTTTAATTTGCAGGGTATAAGGTGGAATAACATTCATAGCATAATACTCACTACTCTTGAGTACTTTTAAAAGGGCTACTTTTTACTCCTTCTTTGAGTAGTATTTAGGACAGGTACTTTTACTTTATTTGAACTACATTTTTGACAGTTAAAGGGGTACTTCAGCGCTGGGAAGATGAATCTGTATTTAAACTGGGTCATCAATGTAGGAGAAATGTGAAATTATTTTTGAATTTGGTCCTTTCTAGACTGAGAAAAGACAGAAAATGTATTTTGGCTCATGGGGATGAAAGACTACAATTTCCAGAATGCATCGATGCCCTGTGAGGCCATTTCCAAAGCCACCAACTTGATTACTGTGACTGAGCTGAAGACACTACAATTAAAAACTGAAAATGTCTGTTCAATATAATGAGAGTATCACCGCACGAGTATCACAGCACTGAGCACTAACTGCAGGAGTCAGATAAATGAGCAGATGAGCTCTTGTGTTGAGAGCTGAGGTAATCGCGACTACACTCACGGCATACATTCACAACATGAGTTCAGTCTGGTGCGTTTCAGTTCATGCCTTTGCAAGCTTAACTTTCATAGAAATTAATTTGAGAAGTTAAAAGACTTACACTGCTCACCATAGCTCCGTTTAAATGAGTGCCTGTAGCTGTCAGCTGAACTCTGAGTGTGATCTCCCATTCCACATGCGCGGGTTCAAAACACGTGGAAATGGCTCTCTCTGCTGGCTGTAGTCTTTAGCCTTTGGCCAAACATTCCTCTTATGATGCAAATATCGCCAATTTGCATCATAGGAGGAGTTATTCCAGAAATAAAATGCATAAATCTCTTGTCTCAGGGGGTTATGAGGGGGAAAAGCACAATCATTTGAATATACTCCAGGATTTCTACTGATACAAAGCCATATGCTAATCGCTGAAGTAACCCTTTAACAGTACTTCTACTTGAGTATGCGTTTTCAGTACTCTTTCCACCACTGTTTTTTGCGGTTCTGTCTGCTCGTATCATGCTAGGCTGCATGGATGCGCTGGGAGTTCTTGCCCAGAACAGAACCATTCCACCAATCCGAACTGTATGCTAATAGTCAAGTGAGGGATAATGTATCTCCTTCGCTTTGTATTTATTCTGCAATAACAACTTCTTGTCTCAAGCTCTCTCACAAAGTTTCTGCAAAGAAAAACAGTTCCATAAATTGAATATGGAAGGCGATTGGCCTAAACTTTACTTTTTAAACTATTTTTACATACTTATTGATTCGCTTGAGAAGGCCTTTATTAACCCCCTTTATTAAGTAGTACCGGTCAATATAACTCGCAGTACCTGGATGAGCGGTATGCTATTCACTTTGGCAGTTGTTTTCCTGGGAATAACATATTGCTGGAATGCATGATTAACAAGTCAGAATCAAGTATTCCACAGAGCCGTGTAACAATCATCTTTGGCAATAGTGGTCCTGACAGAAGTAGTGTTTTCACACTCTTTCACTCACTGGCTCCAGTCTTATTTGGAATTTTTTAATATTTCGGTTCCAACCTGCTTTTAGATCATTACATAATACTGAGTCAGATCTGTTTAGGGTTACAAATTATAGCTCTTGAGTTGTGCTGGTTTTGTTGGACCTGAGCAAAGCATTTGATATCATTGACCATAGGGGTGTCCATGGTTAACCGATTAACCGTTAAAAATTGCGTAACCGAGTGAAACATTTTGCTCGGTTAAGTGGCGTCAATGACGTGTTTTTAATTTAGTTGTAATATATGTTTGCACCCCTAGAGACTGCCAGAGCGCTTCCAGACATTTGTAATAACCACAAGAAGAAGTCATGACCAGCTTTCTAAGCGGCCAATGAAGCGGGCAAAGAAAGCGTGGGAGCACTTTAAAAATAAGAGTGACGGGGCAAAATGCAAGTATTGCAATGCAGTGCTTACCGCATTTTTCAGGCTATAAGTTGCTCCGGAGTATGAGTCGCATCAGTCAAATTATGCGTCATGAAGAGGAAATAACATACGTCGCGCTGGACTAAAAGTCGCATTAGGGAAGAAGCAGAGCACGAGCCGCGCGTGCTGTGCATAACGGATCAGAAGAAAGAAAGTTTGAAGTGAGAAACTTGTGAATGACTAGAGAAATGCAGACGTTTCTTTAACTGTAATCAAAAAAGCTAATCGCAGACTGAAAGCAAGATGGCCAGAGCTGAAGGGACGAGCCCACAGATGCTTGAACTCTCTGCCGGGAGAGGCTCAGCCGCGTGAGTCAAACGCTGTGTGAATCATTCTCGGCTGCATATTTTACTACATGCCCTAATCGTGCAGGCGCCCTCGCGGCCACTTGCATTGCTCGTGAACTGGAGCGCATCTCATCCTAATTTAACGAAACTCAGCATATGCCTCGCAGACATGAAATAGATCTTAAGAAACTTGAAATGTCTTTTAACAATTTAAAACGAAAAGAAATAGGCTACACTCTGATTATGTAATCCATGATGTGCATTTCTCTATATAGGCGCGTTCACTACGGAGATGGTGGTCGTCAAATTAATAAGCTAAAAATAACCCTGACGCACACCATGGTTAACCGAGTATTAACCGCTAAGGGCCTCGGTTAACGGTTAATGAAAAACTTGAAAACGTGCAGCCCTAATTGACCATAACATTGTTTTTGAACGACTAGAATGTATGGTAGGTATCCAAGGCATTGTTTTACAGTGGTTTTCATCTTACCTTAAGGATTTTTCTGAAAATTTAGGAAATTGTTCATCATAATTTGCACTTGTCTAGTGTGGTGTGCCCCCTTTGGGACCTTTATTGTTTTCCCTTCATATGCATCTCTTAGCCCACATTTTAAAGTAATACAACATTTCATATCAGTGTTATGCAGGCAATTCTTAATTTTACTTTCCAGTAAGGCTTTTACTTTCCACCACTGTTTAATTTTGATGTGTTACGAAAAATGTGTAAATTACATCAAGTTGTGGATGACAAATGGATGACTCTACCAGTGTGAGATTCCATGTGAGATCTATTCCAAAGTTGAAGCATCTTCTTTCAAGTAGAGAATTAGAAGTTGTGTTTCATGCACTTGTAACAGCAAGATTAGATTATTGCAAGTTGTTCAAAATGTGTCTGCACTACTTTTGACTGGGTCTAAAAAAGAGGGACAACATCTCCTATTTTAGCATCCTTTAGCTTTGCGTTAAATTCAGAGTTGATTTTAAAATCCTTTTGTTTGTATATAAGGCATTGTCAAACTGGAACATGACAACGAAACGGAATCAAACTGAAATATAAACCATAAACAACAAACTCAAAACGTGACAGAACACCCCCCTCCTGGAAGGTGCATCCTCTCACCATATAAGTTCATGCATGGGGGTGGGAAGGTGGAGCCCTGGAGGCTGCAAGGGCTCGTTTAAAGCAAACCTTCAGGTTTGTATCGGCAATAATGGGAGCCAGGGATGTGCAGACAGCTCAGGGAACCAGGTTGTCTCTGGGATGGCCTCTGTTGCCGTGTCTGGGAGAGCGGACGGTTCTTGGGTGGCTTCTGCGGCCATGTCTGGGAGAGCGGGAGGCTCCCGGGATGGGGACGAGTAGCCAATTTTCTTGGGAGGAGCTTTGGGGGTGTGTGCCAACCACATGCACAAGATGGCCTCAGGGGCTGGAGCTGACATTGGACTGTGTTTAGGTGACTGGAGCATGATCAGCGACTGCTTTCTCTGGATTGGGCTCTGACACAGCTCTTCTGGAACGGATTTTAGTCTCTGCAACTGATTCAGGGATTTCACTCACTGGAAAGGACTCTTGGAACGGTCACTGGAATTACACTCTCAGGAATGGACTCACTGGAAGGGACTCTGTGATGACAGTGTGCTCCTTCATTGTGCATTTAAAAATCGAACTCTACAATTGTATTTTTATTCTTTATTTGTTATATTTTGGAAACCCGTAATTGCTGTTTTTATTGTGTAGACCTGCACCTGAGATTGACTGTCAGCTGTCTTAACTCCCTATGCCGATGATGTTAGCAAAGCAGCAGCGCAAGAGAGAATAGGACCACTGACCTGATCTATGAACAGTCCAATCCTTATACTTAATGCCACTAAAATAGATCAGATACATGTCATGTATTTTATTCAAATTAACTGAATCAATAGGCAGCGCAGGACCAATAAGTTGTAACCTAACAGCCTATTATAAACAGATTTATTATTTATTATTCAAATAAAAGTTAGACTATATACAGCAGCACGTTATGGTATTGCTTTTCATTACCACAGCAGCCACTTGCGTGTCAGGGTTGGAAAGCGCATCTCAGGTATGAAAAGTATCTGTACCATAGACAGTAAAAGAAATGGACAGAGCTATCCCATTGACTTCAACGGCGGAAAATTAGGTCAATTAGAGGCACTCACTTCCTGATGGCTGAACGAACTGCGCAGGCTCAGACTGAGCTTGACGACGTAGATGTGACGTAAGCAACCTGTCTGATAGTTGTAGGTCTTCTAGTAGTTGTGGAAAGTGAAATCTGAAAAACATTGTTTAAATATTTTCTCCCGTTGCTTTTGGCTCACTATCGGCTTCTCCCCATTCTTCTCCCTTGACTTTATCAGACTTTATGTTTCCACGTCCCCCCGACTGCCTCATAGACAGTAAAAAATAGTTTCTAAGCGTCTCCTTCTGTCTATACGGTAATTTCTCAATTGTGCGACAGAGTCGCGTTGGTTATGATGCAATCATTAGCCTATTTTTACAAAAACAGCTTCTGGGGGGCGATAGTGTAAGATACAAGGTAATGGAGCCTTTTATGCATTGTCGTGTTTCTTTATAAATAAACAATGGACAAATGGAGTCTTTAAACGCCTCAGATGTAAAGTTATTCACTGTCAGCGACTCAAAAATGAATGGGAGTCAATGGGATGCTAACAGCAGGTGATGGCTTGGTTAGCAATGGCCGCCCCTATGGGTGGAAAGCTTTCCGAGTGCTAATTACCCCCTTGATCTGTACACATGATGGCTTGAAAATCTCAAGAAAAGCCTGACATGTACTGACAACTGCATTATTTAACTGCACTTATTTCTTCATTAGAAAAAACCCAGGTATGAGGTATGAGGGTGAGTAAACAATGACAAAAGCATTTCAACTTTGACATGTAACTCGTCTTGGACCTTGCACTAAAGACATGGATGTGCAATGTACATTACCTTACTACTTTTGGACTTTGTCTTTTCTTCTTGTAGACAATAAAATATGCACATAAAACCTATAGACTTCCATTAAAGGAGAAACCTAAACCATATTTACAGATAGAGGATTAATACAATTAAATACATACAAAAGAGCTATAGCTTATTTGTTAACCGCTTAAGATCTGGTACCATTTTTTGGGATTTCTGCCTGGATTTGCCCCATATTTAAAAGCTTCCCATACACACATACAGTCGTCTAAGTTCAAAATGTTGGTGTGATTTTACAGGAAACCCTTTAAAGTTACATAAAACACTGCTAAAAGTGATAAAGATGTAAGTATATGTTGTCTAAGCGTTAATAACACCCCCAAAAAATAATGTGATATTTTTTTTATTTTTTTTTATTCAGTTTTGAAAGTGTGCTCTAGGAACCTGCAGACAGTTTGGACTGTTTCCACCAAATTCCAGAAAATAGTGGAAAAAATAAGTTTGTCTGTGTCATGTTGTATGCAAGACTTACTCAAATTGATCTGAAGGGATGACCCCTCCCCCACCCTGCTACCCCCCTCCACCCCACCATATACACTGGTATAAATGCACTATTCCAGTGTCATTAAATTAATTTAATATGCTGGAAACAGCCCAAACTGTCTGCAGGGTCTTAGAGCACACAGTGCCTGAGTTACACACTTTCAAAAATGCTTTTTGGGGGTATTTGCAGCTTACACAACATACACTTACATGTTTATCACTTTTAGCAGTGTTTTATGTAACGTCAAAGGGTTTCCTGTAAAATGACACCAAAATCTTGAACTTAGACCACTGTATGTGTGTATGGGAAGCTTTTCACTTTGGGTAGGCCAAATCAAGGTGGAAATGGCACCAAAGTAATTTAGTGTAAATACATAACTTTGTCTAAAACAACTGCCAAAGTGATGCATATTTTTAGAAAGAAGAGACTCTAAGCTTTCAAATGGTACCACATATGAGCTCCTCCACATACATTTAACATTGAAAGTATATACAGAAAGTATGTAACTAAGTCCTGAAAATTCAGCTTTGCATCACAGAAATAAATTATCATTTATAATAAATTGAAAACCAAATATTTTAAATTGTAATAATATATGACAATATTATTTTGATCAAATAAATTCAGGCTTGATGAGCAGAAGAAACTTCTTTCAGAAACATTACAAATAGTAATGTGTCCAAACTTTTGGCCTGTACTGTACATGACGATGTCATTCCGGACCCTGTACAGAGTCCGTGGAGTTTTAAAAAGCTAGTTTGAATACATTTCACAGTCCACAAAGAGATCAAGGCTAGATAGTTGGGAACGGGTAAAAATGGTCACAAGATATATATAAAAAAAAGACTGATCAGATTTCACTGAGAAGCTGCCCCATCAACAGTAATGAGCTATTTCCATCCTGAATTTCAAACCATAGAATAAAAATAAAGGGTTTACCCAACAGTGTCTTATTTAACAGATGTTGACATCTGAAGTGTATCTACCCTTAAAAATCATTGATGGAGACAGATTTAGAAAGATCTAGATGTCACCAGTAGGTCTTGTCCTTTAGCCTATTGATTTGACATTGTCATTCAATGTCACATTGTCAGAGTAGGATGACTGCAGTGCTTGGATCACCCTATTTGTAATCCAGAGGTACTCAACTTCAGAAGCCAAGAAGGGCATTCAAAAGAATATACACCGTAAACATTTATATGTACTGCATATGTATATTCATACATACACAGTATGCACAGCATATGAGACAATGCTCAAGCACAAAATAAAAGCTGATGGTGCTTTGATCTTCATGGATTGTAAAAAGGCCTGACGTGCTAGTGAAATTACAGGTCACAGTATTTGTGAAAGTTGGCACATACAGTTACCAAGAGCATCACATGGACTGAAGCCACTGGCCCAGCTGACGGTGTTGCCGTTAGGCCTGAAATGATGCTCTCACATTCACTACAGCAGTAGAATCATATGATGTCTGGGTATCTCCACAGCTCAAGACAGTGTGGAGCACACCAGATTAGGACAATCTATTATTAAACTAATCACTGATCTCACAAGTACACTTGTGACCTATCAAAGGAATAAGATGTTCAGATGTTACTTTTTATTTGTTTTTTTTCTCTTTAAGACTGGGGCCATGTGAGTAATTCGCACCAATTGTTTCTTCTCTGAATTGTCTCTTCTCTGATATTCTCTGAATCTCATAAACTGTGTACATCATAACATTAAATGAATAGTTGACCCAAAATGAAAATTCTGGGTGTTGATTCACCCTCCAATGTCAGTCCAATCCTGTATGTCTTGCAGAACAAGACATACAGGCTCAACAATTGACAAAATAACTCCAACATTTTCCTACTTACATGATGTGGTGTTTAGTGACATTGTTTATTAAGAACATCTGAAAATGAAAAGCTGTGATTTTCTTGACCGATATGGCTAGGAACTATACACTCTCATTCCTGCGTAATAATCGTACAATAGATGCAGCAGGCACAATGATATTACGCAGTGCCTGAAAATAGTCCCCAGCACACTCTCTGCACAAGCAAGTTGTCATGTTGGTTATGTTGATGGAAGTTAGCTGATTTTCAGGCAATGTGTAATACGATTGTGCCGCTGGACCCATGGAACGGTAGCAAAGTTCCTTGAACATTATGCAGAAATGAGAGTATAGTCCCTAGCCATATCGATCTAAAAAATTGCAACAACATTTTCCGTCAGATACACAGTTATCTGTCATTAGTCTGTCTCTTATTGAGCAGTAGGCTAGATGGAGCCATTTACTTCCAGTCGTTGTGCTAAACTAGGCTATCGGTGGGTGTGTCAGACAGAGTTATGGCTGGTACAGAGATGAGAACGGTATGAATAAACGTATCTAAATCTGGGATATACGGTGAATAAGCTAAAGTTCCTTTAATTTTGCAATTTGGAATGGGCACAAAGCCATGTGATGCTTTCAGTTTACTTTGTTTGACAGATACTTTGCCAACGCAATGGGGCATAAAACATTTATGTAATTACGAGAATGAATTCAAATATTCTCGGTTCATTATAAAACTTGCAGCACAGATTAGACTATGGTCGGCCACTAGAGTCTAGGTGATCAAATGGTTTTATTTAAACTCTAGGTATTATACGTTTATGTATATATTGTACTGTGTATACAAGATATAAATTAAATTAACTATTATTTTTCCTTTTGGTTATTTATTTAAAAAAAAAAATGTCTACTGTATTTACTATTTGATAAAAAAGTGACCCTTTAAGACATTTCAAATCCATATTGATACTGAATATTAAAATGTTAGGAATGGCATTTATTTGTTTTAATTTATTTAACCCAACCAGTGACAAATAAATAGAGTCTCAAAAAGAAAATTACAAAGTTTTTAAAATCTGGGCTTTGTCTTGCCTTCCCAAGATAAAAGTTAGTGAGTGAAAAAAGTTAATTAATAATCTTTTCATATGGAGTAAAAATTGAAAAATAAATTAAACTATTGCTTAAATTTTGAGATTAAGCAATCGAATAGTGAGTATGATATTTTCAAAAGGTAAATTCAGGGAGGTTTTATGCAGCATGATTAGTCTATTGCCTTGAAACTGCCTTGAAACAGCATGTATAGTTAAAAGCTTTAATCAAATAAACTACACATAAAAATATTAAGATTTATTGTAATACAAAAAACACTAAAAAAGACTGTGGCTGTGTTCGAAATCGCCCTGTATACCCTTAAATAGGGCACTATTTGAGGGGACAGCCATTTGTAGTTGTGGCCGAAACCATAGTGGACGTTTTTGAGTGCACTAATTCAATCCCACAATGCACCGCAATAATGAGTGTACAGCCGATGTAGTACGAGCAATGGAGGAAGAGGCTTGTTCGATGCAGCAGCGCTGCGCAGACCAATCGGCTCATAAATACCGCGAGAGTGTTTAGAGAGCGAACGACTCATGCTTTTGAATCACTCTCACTCTCAACGCACTGAATGAATTACCTCTGTCGGATTCGCCCTGTATACTCTCATTCATTCCCCATTACTCCACTAGTTCACTAAAAGGAGTGAATGAAAACGAGTAAGCAAATTCTGACACTGAAGGCGACGGAGATAATGCTGTTTGTTTGAGATTTGCCTGTTTGTTGGTTAAAATAAAATAAATGCTTACAGTTTGGTGATTGCTTTGTGTTGGTGATTGCTTTGGTGATTATGCTTATACCTGCTGCACGAGTATTTCCGTAAGATTTTTCCTCAGAGAACAGCTGCTGCGACATGTCGTGCATTTACTAAATATTATTTTAAATTGTTCCTCAAATGATAGAATTGAGAGAACAGCGAAATTAAGAACTTTTCATACAACAACTGAGACGTCTTATTCTCTTATGCAATGGTCATGCAGCTTGTAAGTCATAATCTCCTATTGTTAACCCTATAGCGCTCTTGTGTGGCACTAACTTAATTACTGGGAAAGGGTTATGTAAGGAATAATAATAATTTATATTTATATATTATATATATTTATATTTATATATATTTATATAATTATATATATATATATATATATATATATATATATATATAGGCTACTACTATATATATATATATATATATATATATATATATATATATATATATATATATATATATATATATATATATATATATATATATATATATATATATATATATATATATATAGTAGTAGCCTATAGCCTATATTGCATGGGCATCAGAAGCAAAAATGTGGGTGATCATGTCACAGACAATTTTTTACTGGATTAACTTGGATGACATTTACATTAAGTACAAATATATTGCCTTGTTTACTAAACGTCTAAATGAAGCAGACGAATTTATGGGAAACCCAGAATTATATACAGCAACAGTTGGCTTGTGTAGGGGTAAAATAGCCTAGAAATCTAGACGCACCCTAGCGGCAGCAAATTTAATCTGCCCGCAAGCATCGTCTAGGAACTCTCAATACTCTTCTGAGCTGTATTCCTCACAATCTGGACGGGCCAATCACATCGTGTATAGAGTCGGCGGGCGGGGCCATAATGACGAAGGCAGAGTTGCGTTTGCGTGCTTCTAGTAAACACAGAAACTGGTGAACGGCGACGGTCTTTTGAATCAGCCTTTACCGCAACTCTGGAAGACTTGGAGTTAAGCTTTTCTCTGAGAAAAGAACAAAGAACACTACTGAAGTCATTCTTAAAAAGGGAAGATGTGTTCGGAGTTTAGCCGACCGGATACGGTGAATGTTTAATCTATCAGCAAGCTCTGCTTCACCTTCGTTGCTCTGGTTGGTTGTAGCGCTATCCTATCGCGTGCAGAGGAAGTTTGAAAGACAACCGTTTATCCGCCCCTCGGATTGAGCCCTGTCAATGGTGAGTTTCCAGACCAAACATCTTGATGTGGGTCTGGCTTGTCAGGCTAGGGGTAAAACGCATGGTAGAAAGATTTGAGGTAGGCTATATCTATCCGAGGTTCGAATTTGCCTTTTACTGAACTCGCTTTTTCCATCACATATCAGATTGGAAAGGTATTTATTTTCAATAAAAATGAAGAAAATATTATAAAAGTGGAAATAAAGTGTCTGTCTAACGTGTTTAATTCACCACGTCCTAACACTTATTATTAAAGACAATAAAAGTCAGTGGGTCTAATATCAACGGTTTTGATGATTCCGCTGTGGATGCCATCTGCTGGCAAGACACGGGAATTCATTCGACGCGCGGCGCGATCTCACAGTGCATTGTTGGTATTCTTTAGGAGTCGAGCCTCAATTGGACTATATTAGTGGATTAATGTAGGGAATAGTGAATGAGGGTATAGGGGGCGATTTCGAACACAGCCTGTGTCTTTGAGATAACATGATTGGCATACACGATATTGCCAAAAGTATTGGGACACTCCTCCAAATCATTGAATTCAGGTGTTCCAATCGCTTCCATGGCCACAGGTGTATACAATCAAGCCCCTAGGCATGCAGGCGCTTCTACAAACAACTGTAAAAGAATGGGTCACTCTCAGGAGCTCAGTGAATTCAAGCGTGATACAGTGATAAGTTGCCATCTGTGCAATAAGTCCATTAATGAAATTTCCTCACTACTAAATGTTCCACGGTCAACTGTTAGTGCTATTATAACAAAGTGGAAACAATTAGGAACAATAGCAACTCAGCCACAAAGTGGTAGGCCACAGAAAATCACAGAGCGGGGTCAGCAGGGACACTAAGGGACACAGTGCGCAGAAGTCACAAACTTCAATAGCTAGATTCAATAGCTATAGACCTCCAAACTTCGTGTGGCGTTCAGATTAGCTCATGAACAGTGTATAGAGAGTTTAATGGAATGGGTTTCCGTGGCCGAGCAGCTCATCCAAGCGCATTGGACTCACATTACAAAGTGCAATGCAAAGCGTCAGATCCAGTGGTGTAGAGCATGGCGCCACTGGACTCAGCAGTGGAGACATGTTCTCATGAGTGACCATTCACACTTTTCTGTCTAGCAATCCCAATGGAATAGTCTGGATTTGGTGGTTGCAGAGACAGTTCTTGCGTGACTGCATTGTGGCAGGTGTAACATTTGGTGGAGATGGAATTATGGTGTGGGGTTGTTTTTCAGGGGTTGGTTGGCCCCTTAGTTCCAGTGAAAGAACTCTAAATGCTTCAGCATACCAAGACATTTTGGACAATTTCATGCTCCCAACATTATAGGAACAGTTTGAGGATAGCCCCTTCTTGTCCAACATGACTGTGCACCAGAGCACAAAGCAAGGTCCATAAAGACGGGGATGAGCGAGTTTGGTGTGGAGGAATTTGACTGGCCTGACCTCAACCCGATAGAACACCTTTGGGATGAATTAGAGCGGAGACTGAGAGCCAGGCCTTCTCGTCCAACATCAGCCTGACCTGACAAATGCACTTCTAGAGGAATGGATAAAAATTCCCATAAACACACTCCTAAACCTTGTGGAAAGCCTTCCCAGAAGAGTTAAAGCTGTTATAGCTGCAAAGGGAGGGCTGACTGCATATTAAACCCTACGGATTAAGAACGGGATATCCTTAAAGTTAATGTGTATGTAAAGGCAGGCGTCCCAAAACTTTTGGAAGAGTTGACCGAACTCACATCCTAAACCATGTGCTTTAATCGATAGTCAGGGGGGAAAGAAAAGGCATTGACGTACACAAAGAATGTGAAAGCTAACATGCATACTAATTCAAAGCACTGCTTGATATGCATCACAGGCCAAGACAGAATCTGGCACATATGGTTTACAGAGAGACTGATGTTGAAACGGTGCCTGAGAAAAATCCCGCTGCCCAGCCTGCAGAGCAGAACCGAGGTTAACCATCAGCCGGCTGCCTGTGAGAGAGCACTGCTGCACTCATGCAGAAAACATTCCCAAAATGCGACACATTCACCCTCCTCCAGTCCCCCTCCCGACCGACTGCATGCCCCTGGAGGTTGGCTCTGACGTCAGTAGCTGAGCTGGGCCGGCCGCCAACCCTGTGGGCCCTTGATGGATGTGATGGGTCGAGTGGAGCGGGCCGCGGCACGAAGCATGCTGTGCACAGAGAAGCCAGTCCCGCTTAAACAGCCCTAATGACCCGTAAGGACCCAGCAGGCCCTCTCTCCCATACTTTCACCAGTGCGCTAACCCTTTAGCCTTCTGCAGTCTTTGCTGCTCAGGTTACATAAACACAGACACATGCACAGAAGAGGTGTATGAAGTGTACTGATAGTTTTTTTCCCTCTTCATATTGTTTCCCCACATTATCATGACTGTTAAACCAACTAAATCAAAAAAATATATAATAATAAATAAAAAAACAATAAAAGACTGCAAGACCTAAAGTAAATATGACAAACTTTACTGTGCCATATTGATCCTGTCCATATGGAAAGGGTATATATATATATATTTTTTTTTTCTTCTTTTTTTTATTTTATTATTATTATTTAAAAAAAATAAAAATACAGATAATCTGTTCATTGTAAATGTAATAAAGTTACCATAAACTGCAGAGGCCCAGCCCAGTACATGTAGCAAACACAAATACAGTAATATAATAATAATAGCCATATTACCAAGGGACATAATTTGTGCCAAAGTGCCACAGTTTGAGTGGATACAACCTTTGACATCAGCAACAAAATATTTATTTGGGAAGTATTTTTTATTTCTTTGGGGTGGGGGTATATTTATTTTAATATGTACAATTATAGTTGCATTTTATCTCAAATAATTGTTAATTTTTTTTTTTTAAGACCAAACCTTGGTTTTCAGTTGAGATAGTGTTATTGTATATCATTTTTCCAGAAGCATTGGTTAACCAGGAAATACGCATAAAAACAAAACGCAAAGTATGCGTTTAAAATATCAATATGTTTACATTTGTGTGAAGTGTGTAAAAAGTCACTGTCTCAGACACTGTCGCATCAGTAACTGCAGGACTATTTTTGACAGCACCGGGCTCCTACTGCAGAATATTCTAGCACACGGCCATGAGTCCGTACCTGCAGGCTGACTGCTGTTCTTCCGTTTCAGCCATCTGTCTACCGTCTCCGCACTCACGCTTTCCAGCACAAACTCATCCAGCATCTGCGGGTGGAGGGAGAGATACGCCTTCACTTTCTCATCCGTCAGACCTGCAACAAAGTTATCAAGATTATTTTCTTCCCCTAACATTCATTGACAAAAAAAAAGAACATCCACATCTTCTCACAATTCTACATGGTTCCACGTGGTTGTCCATTGATCCTGCTTCTAAAGAAAATCAATACTGACAAAATAGTTTACTGTCCTTAATCCTGTAAAGCCTGACAAATAAAATACATTTATTTTCGTGACACTGAACAGTTTAATGAATCTTTAGAGAAAATATTACAACAGGTTTGGATGTGTTTTTATATTTTAAGGCAAGATTATGGCAATATAATATGGGAGAATATGGAGTTCATACTCAAGGAAGACAAAAACACCTCAATTGTCTCAAACAAATTTGGTGCCGCTGCTGATATTTACGTGGCCAAAAATTCTGATAGCTTGTAATGTAAATCAATGAGACCTTTGTAACAGTATAGCAGACTACTTCCTTAAACTGCATACAAATATTAAAAGTTGTCGCTTTATATCTCCCATTAACATGTCTTAGTAAGATGATATTTAAATGCCTAGTTTTGTGATCAAAGCTCTGTATTTTTTTCCCGCAGGGGCAGTTTCATGAAATGTCAGGAGTAGTAGACATAATCTGCTATAAAGCACAGAATACACATATTAAATGATTTTGTTTTGTTTATTACCAACTACTTTTGTACTGTTCGTCACACAAAGCTATTTTATGGCTTTAGAATATTTTACATTTGTATTAAATTAAGAATTTTTATTTATTCATATAACTTTTCTTGCAGTTGTATGAAAATCAGCAGCTCAGGCATTCTTCGTAATATCTCCTTTAGCGCTTAAAGTGCCCGTATTATGCTTTCCCCCTGAATATTACCTTTAAGGTAGTGTGTAATGTAATTATTTGTGAATGTAAAAGGTTACATTTTAAAGATCAAAGTGCACAACAAATAAAGTTGTTGTCTCTTAAAGAGGTTTTCAAACTTTATGATGCCAAGGACCCCTAAATATGATGGACCCCCTTCCTAAAATCCACTATATATTTGTTTTATGTATGAAAAAAACAAACAAAAACAAACAAACATTTAAACTAGATAAATAGTAAGTGTGACACTATAAATACAACATATTGTTTCCATGAATTGGCTATACTTAATGTTGAATGTATAAACCTGAAGAAGAATATTTTCAAATAAAATGTATTTACAGTGGGTATGGAAAGTCAACCGTTCAGACCCCCTTACATTTTTCACTCTGTTATATTGTAGCCATCTGCTAAAATCATTTAAGTTCATTTTTTTTATCATTAATGTACACACCGCACCCCATGCTGTGTACATTAATGAGAAAAAAACTTAAATGACAGGAAAACGGAAAATTGACAGAAAAACAGATTTGTTGACATTTTTGCAGATTTATTAAAAAAGAAAAAATGAAATATCACATGGTCGTAAGTATTCAAACCCTTTGCTCAGTATTTAGTAGAAGCACTGTTTTGATCTAATACAGCCATTAGTCTTTTTAGGAAAGATGCAACAAGTTTATCACACCTGGATTTGGGGATCCTCTGCCATTCCTCCTTGCAGATTCTCTCCAGTTCTGTCAGAGATGCTCAACTGAGTTTAAGTCAGGGAGTCTCTGAGGTGTTGTGAAGCCACTCCTTCATTATTTTAGCTGTGTGCTTAGGGTCAATGTCTTGTTGGAAGGTGAACCTTTGGCCCAGTCTGAGGTCTTGAGCACTCTGGGGAAGGTTTTTGTCCAGATATCCCTGTACTTGTATATCCCTGTAATTGGATATCCCTTGGATATCCCTGTTTTGTCCAGGATATCCCTGTAATTCATCTTTCCCTCGATTGCAACCAATCGTCCTGTCCCTGCAGCTAAAAAAAAACAACAAAAAAACTCCACAGCATGATGCTGCCACCACCATGCTTCACTCTTGGGACTCTATTGAACAGGTGATGAGCAGTGCCTGGTATTCTCCACACATACCACTTCGAATTAAGGCCAAAAAATTATATCTTGGTCTCATCAGACCAAAGAATCTCATTTCTCACCATCTTGGAGTCCTTCAGGTGTTTTTTTAGCAAACTCCATGGAGACTTTCATGTGTCTTGCACTGAGGAGAGGCTTCCGTCAGGCCACTCTGTCATAAAGCCCTGACAGGTGGAGGGCTGCAGTGAGGGTTGACTTTATGCAACTTTCTCCCATCTCCCGACTGCATCTCTGGAGCTCAGCCACAGTGATCTTTGGGTTCTTCTTTACCTCTCTTACCAAGGCTCTTCTCCCCCGATAGCTTAGTTTGGCCAGATGGCCAGCTCTAGGAAGGGTTCTGGTCGTCCCAAACATCATATTAAGGATTATGGAGGCCACTGTGCTCTTAGGAACCTTAAAAGTGCAGCAGTATCTTTTTTTTTTTTGTAACCGTGCCCAGATCTGTGCCTTTCAATAAATAGAGTTAAATATATGTGTCACAGCAAAGGGTCTGAATACTTAGGATCATGTGAAATTTAAGTTTTTCTTTTTTTAATAAATCTGAAAAAATGTCAACATTTCTTTTTTTCTGTCAATATGGGGTGCTGTGTGTACAATAATGAGAAACAAATTATTATTATTTTTTTTAGCAATTGGCTGCAATATAACAAAGAGTGAAACATTTAAAGGGGTCTGAATACTTTCCATACCCACTGTATATAAGCAACATTCACAATAATTATATGTAAGCAGCTTACATACTGCATTAAGGATACTGCCTTACAACACCAGAGAGCAAGATATGGGGGACTACAGTGAGGAAAACTCACTAGAAAGATACAAAGCAAGCATACAATTCTGGATATTGTGTATATGGCAAGAAAGGAAAGAAACATTTATAACTGAAACAGTTAGAACGTTAGGTAGACGTTATCCATTTTTGATTTGTCTTTCAATTCTCTGAAATGTTCAGGGGTCCCCAATCTCGGTCCTGGAGGGCCACTGTCCTGCAGAGTTTAGCTCCGATCCCAATCAAACACACCTGAACCAGCTAATAAATGCCTTTATTGGACCTATAACATTGATTAGCTGGTTCATGTGTGTTTGATTGGGATTGGAGCTAAACTCTGCGGGACAGTGGCCCTCCAGGACCAAGATTGGGGACCCCTGCTTTGAAACCTTCTGGAGGACCCCTGGGGGTCCCTGGCCCCATTTTGAAAACCCCATTCTAAAAGAAAGAATTGATTCTGAACTGCCGAAACGAGTTGACAGCTATTCCAGTCTAAATGAGGAATTTAGAGATACTTAAAGGGGTACTTCAGCGCTGGGAAGATGAATCTGTATTTAAACTGGTTCATCAATGTAGTAGAAATGTGAAATTATTTTTGAATTTGGTGCCTTCTAGACTGAGAAAAGACAGAAAATGTATTTTTGTCTCATGGGGATGAAAGACTACAATTCCCAGAATGCTTCACTGCCCTGTGAGGCCATTACCAAAGCCACCAACTTGATTACAGTGACTGAGTTAGAGAAGACACTACAATTAAAAGCTGAACGTGTGTGTTTAATATAATGAGCGAGTCACCACGCGAGTATCACAGCACTGAGCACTAACTGCACGAGTGAAAAAAATGAGCTGATGAGGTCTCGTGATGAGAGCTGAGGTAATCACGACTACACTCACAGCATACATTCACAACGTGAGTTAAGTCTGGCGCGTTTCAGTTCATGCCTTTGCAAGCTTAACTTTCATAGAAATTAATTTGAGAAGTTAAAAGACTTACACTGCTCACCATAGCTCCGTTTAAATGAGTGCCTGTAGGTGCCAGCTGAGCTCTGAGTGTGATCTCCCATCCCACATGCGCGGGTTCAAAACATGCGGAAATGGCTCTCTCTGCTGGCTGTAGTCTTTAGCCTTTGGCCAAACATTCCTCCTATGATGCAAATATCGTCAATTTGCATCATAGGAGGAATTTTTCCAGAAATAAAATGCATAACTCTGATCCTCCTGTCAACACTTAAGAGGACGGGGATCTCAGGATCTGCTCTCCAGTGGTTCAGGTCTTACCTCTCTGGTAGGTCCTACAGGGTGTCATGGAGAGGTGAAGTGTCTAAGTCACATCATCTAGCTACTGGGGTTCCACAGGGCTCAGTCCTTGGACCACTTCTCTTCTCCATCTACATGTCATCATTAGGTTCTGTCATTCAGAAACACGGCTTCTCCTATCACTGCTATGCTGATGACACTCAACTCTACTTCTCATTTCAACCAGATGATCCTACAGTCAGTGTTCGTATCGCTGCCTGTCTGACAGACATTTCTGACTGGATGAAAGAGCATCATCTTAAACTCAATCTTGCAAAGACAGAATTACTTGTTTTCTCAACCAACCCAGCACTTCATCGAAATTTCTCCATTCAGCTTGGTTCATCGACCATAACTCCATCAAGGACAGCAAGAAACCTTGGAGTTGTGATTGATGACCAGTTAAACTTCACTGACCACATTACTGCAACAGCCCGGTCCTGCAGATTTGCTTTATACAACATTAGAAAGATTAGACCCTTCCTATCAGAACAGGCTGCACAACTCCTGGTTCAAGCTCTTGTTCTCTCCAGACTGGATTATTGTAATGCTCTTCTGGCTGGGCTTCCAGCATGCACTATCAAACCCTTGCAGCCGATCCAGAATGCAGCGGCGAGAGTGGTCTTTAATGAGCCGAAGAGAGCGCATGTTACGCCTCTCTTCATCAAACTGCACTGGTTGCCAATGGCTGCTCGCATCAAATTCAAGGCACTAGTTATCGCCTACAAAACAACCACTGGCTCTGCACCAATATACCTAAATTCACTTGTTCAGACTTACACACCCTCCAGAAGCTTGCGTTCTGCGAGTGAGCGGCGCCTCGTGGTTCCATCCCAAAGAGGCATGAAATCGCTCTCACGGACATTTTCCTGGACCGTTCCCACCTGGTGGAATGACCTGCCGATCTCAATTCGTGCTGCCGAGTCTGTAGCCATTCTTAAAAAACATCTTAAGACACATCTTTTCCATTTGCACTTGACCAATACAGAATAGCACTTACTGATCACCACAGCAACGACCAAAAAGCGTACACTCCGGGATCATATCTACGTCTCTCATCCGGATTTGTGCCTTCAGGCGGGTATGTTACATAGTTATTATAACTATCAGAATCCAGTGTTCTGTATTTTGCGTACGTGAGTTTTTGTTGTAGATGGCTATTGCTGCGCGTTTAGCTAGAATACAAAACCAACCCATTGGGCCACTGAATCTGCATTAACGACAACAGCTGGGGCAACAGCCTTAGTCCTAATGGGTTGTTATCATAGCTATCAAAATCCAGTGTTCGGCACTTTGCGTAGGTGAGTTTTTGTTGTAGATGTCTTAAAAAAACAAAAACAAAAATGGTTGTGTACTGTGCTAATTAATTGAGATTTCTTACAGCTCTTACAGGTTTTTGGCCTTGTCTGTTCCGTTGCTTCTATTACTCTCCCCTTTTTTGTAAGTCGCTTTGGATAAAAGCGTCTGCTAAATGATTAAATGTAAATGTAAATGCATAAATCTCTCGTCTCAGGGGCATATGAGGGGGGAAAGCACAATCATTTGAATATACTCCAGGGTTTCTACTGATACAAAGGCATATGCTAAATGCTGAAGTAACCCTTTAAGCTTTGAACAAACTTTTTCTGGCTCATTGAAAAATTAGTTAATTAGAAAATTAACCCCTAAAATAACTCTCACTAGCGGGACCCTTGGCAGTCTTTTTTAATCGCCTTATTTCAGATCACATATTTTAGCAATCATCATAAATTAGGTATAATGCAAAAGCTTATAAACTTAAAATTCATACTGTGATGAACCGTTTTGAAATTGGATGTTGTTAACAGCACTCAAAATTATTTTAGCTGGCTCCTCCCCTAGTGAGCGGTGTTATGTTTCATTTTGCAAAATTTATTTTAAATACTTCATAACCAAAACCTTTTCTAATCTTGACCGAACACATATTGTTGGAAAGGTCTGCGTCTCAAGGTTCTATATTTGGTGACTGTTTGGAGATAGCATAGATATTTGGACAGAAACGTATTCATTTCTTACAGGATTGCGTAAAAAAAAAAAAAAAAAAAAAAAAAATCTATGTAATGTGGATGACACCCGGCGGCTATTTTTGGTACAGTGCCTAAACAAAATCTCATAGGAACTTCACATTTGGAACACAATTAGTTTAATCATATGGTTTTGATTCTATAGTAAAAATGATTTTGTAAAATATTTATATAAAATTAAAAATATTTAGTACATTTAATTTCTACCCAGTATCTTTTTTTAAAACAAAACCAAACATAGGTCTATATTACAAATCATTCTTGAATTACAACATTGTTACTTTAGTTGACAAATAATTGATCAACAAACTTGATTTAACACAGCGCTGTTGTGTGTTCTACAGGCTTAGGAAAATGCACTTCAGAGCGGTTCAATCAATGAACAGCGCACAATTATGTCAGGCAATTATTTATGAACTAATGCTGATGAATGTTTACTTTACTATGTTAATATAGGTATATATTTTACATGGTTGTAACAATGCAATTTTATCTCCCTCATCTGAACTTGAACAACTGCAAAAGTAAGGTGCAAACATTTTAAAATAAGAGTCTGTATTTCGGTGTATTTCGAGTTTGTTTCTAGGAGACGTCTAAAACTAAATTAGGACAGTTTAAAGGAAGAAAGAAAATAATATGGGAAGTTCAAAATTAGCACTTTTGGGTGAATCATGAGATTTAAGTAACATTTTAATTTCTTTCTCGTCCTGAACAAAAGCTATTTTTAGGTGTATGTAGGAGGTTTAGAAGATTCAGGCTAGATTGGCTAAAGTAAAGCTTGAATATACTGAATGGATATAAACTAGCACATGGTCTGTTCATGTGACAGATGCTGGTAAAACAATGTGTTCCTGCCTACAATTTTTAATCAGCACTGATATGGGGTGCTGCAAGTCTCTACGCTGGGACCACTCCCATTACGCAGCTCAGTCGGTTTGTAGTACATGGGGCTTCTCCAGCAAGGAAGGAGGCCCTTTTGGAGACACATGAAGAAGAATGTCAAGTTGAATGTGCTTAATAGGCAATTAACTGTTTGAGAGCTTACTAAGTGCTGTTGTTTATTGTCTTTGTTGTCAGGGCAAACATCAATTTACTGGGCCATTGCTGAAGCCAATGCACATTTCGGTTAGCTAAAACAAACCACACTTTTTTCGTGGGTAGTTCTAGTAGAATGCCATTTTATTTTATAATGGTTGTTTTTATATTTACATTAGCTTAAATTTTCCTATAGTTAACTGTTGCAGGAAATCCATAAACAATATTTATATGTATAAACCTTCTGCAATATTTAATTGCAATTATTCATTGGCTAGAGAAAAATGTAAAAAGTTATTGATCACTGATCTTTATGTTCATGAACAAAGGGGCTGAAACATACAGCAAAAACGAAATTTTGTGAATATATTAGTCTTAAATTTCTTTCAATACCTACAGTCTACTCCAGAGGTCACTAATTAGTGGACGGTGGTTTGTTTCTACATGTAATACAATGGCGGAATATTATAGAAAATGTATTTATGTTTTTTGTAAACAGAAATTATGCTGTCTTTCCTGTTTAGGATTTATTCATTACTATTTTTTAAAGTTACAGCTGCCATTATCAACAAAATTAAGAGAAATTAAATGCAAAGTTCTTACAGCACCAACCTGTGTAAGATACCATTGCTCAGAGCTTTGCGTCAATGGAAATTTAGAGACGGGACCTCCAGGAACTTTAATTAAATACCCCTGGTCTACACATTAATCTTTTTTTTTTTTTTTTTGTGTGTGTAAAATGCCACAATGGACTCAAGTGAAACCAAACACTTTGAGCATATGTGTGTCTTGACTTAATGTGCAAACTCGGGGGAAACAGCTGGGAGGCATGTGTTCCACACTACACACACACACACACACACACACACACACACACACACACACACACACACACACACACACACACACACACACACACACACACACACACACACACACACACACACACACACACACACACACACACACACACACACACACACACGTTAGCAGGATGATACTGAGACCCAAGCTAGCCCACAAGAGCTCCCACAAGCAGAAAAAGGGTAAGAAGAGGCTACAAACTGTTTTGGTGCATAACAAATAAAAGACAAAACAGATGAGAATGGCAGAGCCTCCACTCTTTGAACACTAAAAACAAACCAGATGTGTGAAAGATATTCATATCACATCCACACTCACAAACCATTGTATAGCTAGGAGAAGTTGCACTACAAATAACCATAATATGTCAGACTACATCCCTACCATTTTCTCACCTTATTCTACCATGGCATATCCAAGCAGAATGCAACTTTTAGCTGAACAAGTAGCTGAATGCAACAATTTGGAATAATATCAGTCCACAAGTCTGACTTGTGATACAGCCTGTAATAAATCTGTCCCCCTAAGTCTGGTTTCCCCCAGTTTTGGTCCATAAGTGTTGGATGGAATGGGTTGTACATTTTCTTCTGTGCTTGATTTCACATTAACACTGTTGTGTTGTGGGGAGACCAACACCAGATCTTAATTTTGTGCAGAAAGACAAATCTTTTTAAAGCATTTCAACCTCATCAATCATAAGCGATACCCCTGGATGACAGCATCAATCAATAAGCTGCTGGAATTGTTTGCTGTTTGGGTAAGTTATCTAAATCTGATAGGTTACTGTTTTATGCTAGATGTTTTGCAGAATTACTGTCAGTCTGTAAATTTAGTAATTCAAAAATGGTTAAAGCGACCATGCACATTTGCTGTAATTCTGCACATTTGCCTAATATTTAGGCTTTTCCCAAATCATACATTTAATATGGTCTGTTACATACACTGAATTGGTTGCTGTGCCAGGCTAATGTTATGATTTACTATCATCATACAGATGTGTCTGACATTAATGTGCTGTCATGAGTCGACTTGCATTCAATTTTATTGCCAGTTTTGTTGCCAGTTGTCACCATATTCGCTGAAATGCACAAGTGTGTTGATGCAATTATTTGTAATGATGAATTGCATTTTATTACTTTTTGTTTTATTTTGGTGATAAACCTCATGCTCATTCTGATGTTCGCTCGTGACATTTATTGTCAAAGGTAACAGTATTGAAGAGGACGCAGTAAGCTAGGCTGATTTTAGGTTCGAGAGTAATGGTTCGTTACTGGTATTAGCAATGAACAATGCCAAAAGTATTGGGACAACCCCCAAAATAATTTAATTCAGTTGTAAAAATCATAGAGCGCGGTCAGCACATGCCGAGGCACACAGTGCACAGAAATCGTAGACTTTCTGCAGAGTCAATAGCTACAGAACTCCAAACTTTGTTTCTATGGTCGAGCAGCTGCATCCAAGCCTTACCTTATCAAGTGCAATGCAAAGCGTTGGATGCAGTGGTGTAAAGAACGGCACCACTGGACACTAGAGCAGTGGAGACATGTTCTCTGAGAGACGAATCACGTTTCTCTGTCTGGCATTGTGGCAAGTGTGAAGTTTGGTGGAGAGGGGGTTATGGTGTGGGGTTGTTTTTCGGGGGTTGGGTTTGGCCCCTTAGTTCCAGAACTCTTAATTTTTCAGCATACCAAGACATTTTTGACAATTTCATGCTCCCAACTTTATAGGAACAGTTTGGGATTGGCCCCTTCTTGTCCAACATGACTGTGCACCAGAGCAAGGTCCATAAAAACATAGATGAGTAAGTTTGGTGTGGAGGAACTTAACTGGCCTGCACAGAGTCCTGACCTCAACCCGATAGAACATCTTTTGGATGAATTAGAGCCCTTCTTGTCCAACTTCAGTGCCTAACCTCACAAATGTGCTTCTAGAAAGGTCAGAATTTCCCATAAATAACCCTTATGTAAGCTAAAAAGCTATCTTTGCTTACTGAGTAATGGCTAACTTACTTTTGCATTTCCATCCTGTTTGTGTTCTTTATATTTTGTAAATAATAAAGTTCAGATAAGTTTAACCAGATTTAATAATTTTTCCAACAAATGCTGTAAGCAGTAGTTTTAGTCTCTTTGAGAAATTAGGAAACGTCCAGTGTATATTATGAGAAAGTATTTTTTTACTTTAGATGCATGGAAACCTCTAAACCTAAAAACCTTTAAACAGCACAATTGGGACAAGAAGAAAGAACATGATATGGGAAATGGCATAAGAGTTCATGATGACAAAATGAGTACTTCTGCGTGAATCATGAGAGTTAAATAATATTTTAATGTCTTTGTCCTCATGAACAACAGCTATTTGTAGGAGCATGTAGTAGGTTTAGAGAAGGGCTATTCAAATCTTGCCCTGCAGAGTTCAGCTCCAACCCTAATCAAACACAACTGAACATGCTAATCAATGTCTTCAGGATCATTAGAAAATCACAGGTGGGTGTGTTTGATGGGGGTTGGAGCTAAACTCTGCAGCATTGGCCCTCCAGGGCAAGATTTGAATAGCCCTGGTTTAGAGGATTCAGGCCAGGGGGTGAGAGGGCAAAGGTTCTTGAGTCATGGTTCGCTTCTGATATTAGCAATGCATTTGATTAACTGTGTTTCACTATAAAACCATCTATACTGTTTGGGATAAAATTTCAAAAGATGTTTAACGATGATTCTCCATCTTTGCTTTGCTGAGTAATGGCTAAATTACTTTTGCTTTTCCATCCTGTTTGTTTTCTTTATATTTTGTAAATAATCAAATTATAATAAGTTCAGATAAGTTTAAACAAAATGCCTGAACTTCACCAGAACCTTTTTTTTTCTGAAAGTCTGGTATTCCCTTTTATAGAAACACTTTCTTAAAGTATAACACAAGCATGTTCATTTTTAAACATTACAGAGATCAAAAGGTACTGTCGAACAGGAATGGCCCATCCTATGAATTTTTCCACTGGACTGGAATCTCTCGGTCCTTTCATTAAACTCTCACTCACATATTTCATCTGGTCTATTTTTTGCAGGGCCACTTTAAAACATTATTTTCTAACCTTCATTTCGATTCCATTAGAATCCTTTTACTGTTAGAATGTTTGTAAAATACAGAAACACAGTAGACTAGACACCATATTATCTGTGAAACTGATGGAAAGCATTTTGAATTATCCATCGTTTTCAGCCAAAGCAACTTTTAATAGCTAGGGTTAGCTCAAAGGAAAAAAGCATGCTGATGTATGGAGGTACAGGTCTGTATACGCACAGAGAGACAGCGAAAGAAAAAAAAAACTGAAGGGGGCTGGGGGGGCTGCTGCCGACTGATGCTGTCCAGACACGAGACACAGCTCTTCAGGAGCGCAACGCCTCACGAGACTCCCAGAGCCAGTGCTGACGCACATGGGCAGAGAACACTGCTTCATAAATCAGACACTGGAGGGGACGCAGACACACAGGCTGAGTGTAAGAAGAGAGAAATGACACTAGCCGACCTTCTGTGAGCTTTCCTGCTGCATGAACTCAGTGAGATATTGCATACTTAGACAACAGCACCAGAAAATTGTCTCTCTTCATATTAACCTGAAAACTGTCACCCGATTTTTTCGAGCGTAGATCTGAAATGAAAGTTGTAAATCATGAATGCTTTTGAATGCAGGCCTAGGGTCGCTCTCTTTAAAAAGAAGACGCACTGCAGATCATCGCAAAAGTGAAATTAGCTTAAAAAGGAATGTGTTAAAAAAATTACGTCTACTTGTGTTTAAAATGTGTTAAAAAATTTACGTCTATGTCTAAGCAAAAGCACTTTTTTTATTTAATGAAAAAAAAATGTAAAAGGATTTAGAGTACACTTTATTATGGTAACGCAGTGTTCAATTTCAAAATCAGTTATCACAGGATGCATTGAGTTTAAAGGGGGGGGGGGGGGGGTCATGGAGACAAAAGATATGTCTTTTCGGAGACATATCTCTGAAAAGTCTTTAGTTTTATTATATTTATAAAAGAAAGATAGGCTGTACAGAGTCTTTCCGGAAAAAACTGAGCGGCTGGAGTTGTATCGTGTGGGCGAAGCTAAAGAATCACGAGCGCGCAGATACTGCACAAGAGCGTCTGAAAGCTGACACCTCAAGCGTGGAGAAGAAAACGTTACTCTAATAAACCATGGCTATCAATCAGATTCAACTAATATATATATGATCCAGAATCAGATCCGGAGGATGAAATAAATTGAACAGGAGAAACAGCAATAGCAGGACGTCCGTCTCTGTGGTATGTACTGTGTTTAGTGGCCTGTCAACATTTGCGTTTGTTTACTCGTGGTATATGATGACGTGATTTGGTTTATGGACTATTGTATGTGACTAAACCTTAGCAGTAGCAAGCAAAATGGTTTTGCACGTCAGATAGTGTATAAAAAAAGAATGGAGTAACGTTAGCCCATTTGAATGACGAAGCACGCTTTGTGAGAACGTCCCCTAGCCATAGGAATAAAGTGGAGCCGGCGCGACAGAAGTGTTGCACGGACGAGTGGATCTGCAGCTTGAGAGCAGTGTTTATGGGCGTGCATTTGCTCTTTCGCCTCACACGCGCACGGCCCATACAAGGACATTCCGCTCTGTCGACGTCAAGCGGACCCATACTCGAAAAAAAGTCTCCGAAACTTGTGAGAAACCGGAAGGAGTATTTTTGACAAAGAAATACTCCATCAAACGTCCAACTTAGTGCTTGAAACTTTGTCCATGTTTAGGATAGGAATCAGAGTCTTTAACAGTGTAAAAAGCTCAGTATGCATGAAACAGCATTTCACCCCCCCCCCCCTTAAGCTTTTGAATGATACTTAATTTTTGATGATTGCTAAAATAGTAACAAAGGCATGCCAAATGTCCCGCTACCATAACACTGACAGTTAACAGGTTAAAACCTGCATATATGAGGTACATCAGATCTGAAATGTAATATTTTATTATAAGCTCAGTATTTGCCAGTAAACACTTGGAGATTTGGGGACATGCTATATGCCATGTAAAACTATTTAAACCGCATGTTGCTACTTCTATAAAGATTTTGCATGCAGCCTTTTGTCAGTATTTGAAATACTACATGGAATATTTGTTCCTTCTTTCCACCATTATTTTTTTTTTTTTTAATCTGTGAAACTTTTTAAGTTTGCTAAGACAAATTATATTTTAAATATAAAATTGTAAGAAATTGAACGATTTAAACTAACTTGTTACACCCTTTGAGTTCGGGTCTGTTTTGACCTGGTAGTGAACATGCTTTACACATTAAATTATGCAGATCTTAAAACATTACTTCCTCTTTCCTACACTCACACACACACTTCCCTTCCCACTGGGGCTGCAATTTGTTCATAAACATGGTTTGCACATGTACATGCAATTCTGAAATTAAAATAAAATTACACACAAGTTAATGTCTTAATGTATAAGTAGAGCAAAACTTTATAAACCCAGTAAATCTAAGTTTGATAAAAGATGGTTTGGGAAAGAAAAAGTCCCACATTTCACTTTTCTGCCACCTACTGATGAACCACTGCCCCATGAAAAAGAGATTCAAGCTGTTTACCATTATTAATATTTTCATATGAAAGTTAGTTTAGGCAAGTAAAATTCATACATTTTGAAAGCATTTCAGAGTAATATGGATAAGAGATAAGATATTCATTAGAAAAGAAAAGGTAGTTTTTAAATTGAAATTTTATGCAGTCATGAGTTATACGCTAAATTATACATTGAAGTCAATGGAGTTCATACTGGTATTTCTCATATTATAATGTAATTATAAATTTAATATAATAAAATGTCTCATAAATATTGATGAAATATATCTTTCTTGCATTAAACTGTTTATTTTTGCACTAGTTTTTGGGGAAAGAATAAAATTTCAAATTTGTTAAAAGGTGGACTATATAGTATTTTTGCTGTAAAATATCCAAAAACCACAGTGTTATATATTTTGTTCATTTGAGTAGGCCCTACTTACAATATCCCAAAACTATTTGTAAATTGTGGGAAAATTGCTATTTTAACCAAGGAACTGGGACGTCTGAGCATAGCGTCTGAGGGAGTCGCCTGTCAATCGCGTCATATCTGCGTTACCCTTCGGTTTTATTTGGAAGAAACGCTTTACTAAGCTGCTAAGAAGCAGTGTGAACAAGTCACAGCAGCCGCTGAGCGAACGCACAGAGTAACGTCATAACTAGGCATGTGCCGATTTTCGGTAATGCGATATATCACGTTGATGAATATGCATGATATTGTTATCGTGGGCACTTCAAAATATCGTAAATAATAATTTATTAACAATTATAATTTTTTTTATAATGCACTCAAGAATACTTTGCCCATCAACCGTATAAATGCTCAACACCGCTATTCTGCATCAAATAAACACGCGCTCAGATGTAAATGAGAAGCACATGAACAACTGAAGGCGACGCTGAATGAAGTGCCGCTCAATTACAGCAGAGGGCGCTGATGAACTGCAGAATGCAGCACTTAACCCTGGAAACCCCGCAAAACAAAAGCAACTGCTAGTGAATTTTTTAAAACAGCCATTAGTTTTCGTAATCTCAATATTGTTCATCACAGCACCAAATACTTAAAAGGCCCACTGAAGTGCCTTGAAACGCGCCGCATTATTCAATGTGTTGACGTAATTTCCCCTGAAACAGCTCCAGCTGTTAGCAGCTCCTCCCCTTTTTGAAACAACCAATAGCGTTTCGTTAATATACAGTTTGACTAGAGCGCAAACCTTCTCTGTTTGGTAAAGCCAGTTTCCTCTAACACTGTTTACCATCATAATCTCCTCCATATCGCTTTAAAATGCAGCATTCTGTGCAGAATTCAAATGGGTCGATATGTTTTGTTGTCTGTGCCGACTCGCGCATATGATCCGCGCTGCGCTCTCGTGTCTGTAGTCTAAATTTAGACCAGAGCCGCTGGTGTGTGTGCACTGCTGCATTGTGTGAAACTAACGTGAAAACAAACTTTATTCGCCTCAAATGAAAGCATATTTACTCTGAATCGTTTCCTATCACATATATAGTGTGCTTTGTGCCTTTCACCATGTAGAAATTAGTAAATGTGTGTGAACAACTGACCGATTTCAGCCTTAGCTTCAGCAGTGTAGGGGGCGGGCTTTAGATTCTAGAGAGCATTTTGATTGGACAGAAGATTTGACGAGAAAGTGAAGTCTGCGATGATGTCACCAAAATCTGAGATTCGTTTTAACGGATGTGGGAGACTGTAAATTTTGAACGCTTATATCTCCTGAATGCAAATTTTGTCATAGTTCTGGAACATACCAGCTTATTCATAACTTTAAAGCTAACACAGTCATACTAAAAGCTAAAAAACTTGAATTTTGATTTCAGTGGACCTTTAATACTTAAAAACTTAATAGGCTATTTATTTTCAAATTTCAACATTATGTTTTAATCTGGACTACAACATGCCCTAATGATAAGAATTTTTGGGATTATTTGTTTATACGATTTCATTAGTTAACATGTTAATTTATTATTACCAAACTGACAATGAAAAATAATTAATTAATTAATTAATTAATTAATTAATTAATTAATTAATAAATTTATAAATAATTAATTATTCTAAGTAATGTTAATTTCTTAGTTACTGTTTAATAACAAAATAACCTTTTTAATGGACCTAGGATAAAACTAACAATGATCAGTATTTCTTAAAGGGGTACTTCAAGATGAATCTGTATTTAAACTGGGTCATTAATGTAGTAGAAATGTGAACTTATTTTTGAATTTGGTGCCTTCCAGACTGAGAAAAGACAGAAAATGTATTTTTGTCTCATGGGGATGAAAGACTACAATTCCTAGAATGCATTGCTGCCCTGTGAGGCCATTCCCAAAGCCACCAACTTGATTACAGTGACTGAGATGGAGAAGACACTACAATTAAAAACTGAACGTGTCTGTTCAATATAATGAGTGAGTCACCGCGCGAGTATCACAGCACTGAGCACTAACTGCAGGAGTCAGATAAATGAGCTGATGATCTCTCGTGAGGAGAGCTGAGGTAATCGCGAACACACTCGCGGCCTACATTCACAACGTGAGTTCAGTCTGGCGCGTTTCAGTTCATGCCTTTGCAAGCTTAACTTTCATAGAAATTAATTTTAGAAGTTAAAAGACTTACACTGCTCACCATAGCTCCGTTTAAATAAGTGCCTGTAGCTGTCAGCTGAACTCTGAGTGTGATCTCCCATCCCACATGCGCGGGTTCAAAACATGCGGAAATGGCTCCCTCTGCTGGATGTAGTCTTTAGGCTTTGGCCAAACATTCCTCCTATGATGCAAATATCGTCAATTTGCATCACAGGAGGAATTTTTCCAGAAATAAAATGCTTAAATCTCTTGTCTCAGGGGGATATGAGGGGGGAAAGCACATTTATTTGAATACACTCCAGGGTTTCTACCGATACAAAGCCATATGCTAATCGCTGAAGTAACCCTTTAACTAACATTACCAAAAACATTATACTTTCTGTAACAAATGTAGCTATTGCTCAATCTTAGTTAATGCATTAAGTAATGAGACCTTATATTAATTTGTTACCTGTATAGCCTAATTCTTTTGCACTTTAATCTGTTTGAACATTTTATTTTTACAGCTCTGGAAAAAATTAAGAGACCACTTAACATTGATTTCTCTTAATTTTTTCCAGAGCTGTAAATATTTTTAGTGCATTGTATTATTGTATTTAAACATTCAGTTATTTTTGTTCTTACAAAAATAGTTCTTAAAGCTGTTATGCTATAACAACACTTTTTTTTGCAACTTATTTCAATACCGTGATAATATCGTATACCGTGATAAAAGCTTCAGAAATTAATCGCACCATGAAAAATTGATATCGGCACATGCCTAGTCATAACATCATTTTAAACACACTCAAATGTATCTTATACGATAAACAGAGCTGTATAACCTCACACTCATGACTGGAAAAGTGGAATTGGAAATGGCACCGGCGACTGTTCCCCGTCATAATAAAAGGCCCGCTGTTCGCGAGGCGTGTTGCAGATCAATCGCTCCAGCGGCCTTGCTGAGCTCCACAACACTTGGTCCTGCTCTGCTTCATACTACAGTAACGTTAATAATCACATCCATGAACATGATTTCTGCCTGAGTCCTATCCCGATTCTTTTCCACTGGCTGTGAGGTGAAGACCACATCTCAAGCTGCTGCGCTCAAACTTGGCTTAATATTTAATATTTGATTAAAATATTGGTGGTCTGCAAACAGATAGCCTGACCCTAAACTCACACTATTGGCTGAGCTAATGTTAATGTGAACAAGGGTGGTTTATGGTCGATGTATTTATAATTTATATTTAAATATTTAATCAATTAGAAATAAATTATTTAAAATGAATTAAAAAGTACATCAGTAAAATAAACACTTTAGTTTTAGATGGCAATATGTTGATTAAAGTATTTTTTTACAGATAAATAAATTGTTAAAAAAAAATGAATAAAAGGAAGCAAACTGGTACCATTTGAAAGCTTAGAGTCTCTACTTTCTGGAGGTATGCATCACTTTGGCATTTCTTTTGGACAAAGTAATGTATTTACACTAAATTACTAGTTGCCATTTCCGCCTGGATTTGGCCTACCCAAATTGAAAAGCTTCCCGTACACACATACAGTGGTCTAGGTTCAAAATTGTGGTGTCCTTTTACAGGAAACCCTTTAAAGTTACATAAAACACTGCTAAAAGTGGTAAACATTTAAGTATATGTTGTGTAAGCTGCAAATACCCCCAAAAAGTGTTGAAAGTGTGTAACTCAGGCCCTGTGTGCTCTAGGACCCTGCAGACAGTTTGGGCTGTTTCCAGCATATTAAATTAATTTAATGACACTGGAATATTGCATTTATATCACTGTATATGGGGGTGGAGGGGGGTAGCAGGGTAAGGGGAGGGGGTAAAAAGGGGGGTCATCCCTTCAGACCCATTTGAGTAAATCTGGCATACAACATGACACAGACAAACTTCTTTTTTCCACTATTTTCTGTAATTAAGTGGAAATAGCCCAAACTGTCTGCAGGTTCCTAGAGCACACAGGGCCTGAGTTACACACTTTCAAAAATGAATTTATTTAAAAAATAATCAAAAAGTGCCTACTTTTTTGGGGTTTATAGCAGCTAAAATGACTCCAACATTTTGAATTTAAACCACTGTATGTGTGTATGGGAAGCTGTGTAAGAGGTTAAAACAAATGGTGCATAAGATATATTTATGTACAAATTGTTGCACATTTTATTGTAAAATCTTGATGTTGAAATCCCTGCATGAGTCACCCCTTCTTATACTTCCTCTCATTATCCGAGTCCCCTTTAAAGGATGCATAACAGAAAAAGTAGGCTACATATCCTCAGCCCTTTGGCAGCCCATTACAAAGTCCACCTTGCACTGTTCCTGTACCATTTTATTCATTGTTTGTTGTGCTACAGGAAAATTAGCTGTAAAAAAATATTAGTGGTTAAATCACATGCAACATCATCTAAGCTTTTGCATGCATCACATGATGCCAGAGATCACAACAGCAAACCAAAGCAACAGCCCAAAACCACAAAGCACTCAAGACTCACCACCCTTTCTATCCCTGCATAACACTTTAAACAGCCAATAGCGATCACTGGACCCCTGTGCCCTATGGGTTTTTCTCTACAAAGACAAAAACAACCTTTTTCACTTCTCCAAACTGAATTGAACTTTAATGAATGTTATCATAGCAAGTTAGAAAGGAAATCATCTTTAGTTTCTTTGTTCCACATGTGAAGCCAAAATCAAAGTAATAATATTAAGTGTGCTAAGTCAAGCTTCACTGTTGCTCACAATCAGAGTTCGGGATTTGACTTTTTTTTAAGCAATGAACATCAGCATGTAAATCATCCCACAGCATTTGTGCAACAGACATGAACGAAAATTCAAAACTTGCAGCTTGCTTAGAAGTGTGCTAGAATGACTTTTTAACGAGTGCATCGTAAAACTAGGCAAAGTGTCTTTTGCTAGTTTCAGCCTGACGCAGTTACTATTTTCACATCCAGTGCCACATTGTATAAACAGCAAATGAGCTCGGGCCCATCTGTTCTCCCATAGGCATGCTGGTCTGAAAATAAGGCGTGTTCAGGCGCATTGTAGGTGTGTTGCTATTTTGAGGAACTGAAAACAACCATCAAAAACCTGGTCTAAAATCAACAGCGTAGTATTTTTGTATTATTTAAAGGCCACGTTAGTAACATCACCTATGGGTGGGTACACAATACTCATACACTCTGCTTATTACACACACAAACAGCAGCAAACAAACATTTTTAAATGTGAAAAATTAAAGGATTCCTCTGGAGAAGCGTTCGGTCTTTCCGCTCGCCAATTCGCCATGTGAATAGCAATAGTTAAAATAGGGCCCATAGACTTACATTGAAGGGGAAATTTCACAGGGGGATTTTCAAACTTGGGCCAATAGAAACTACATTTAGAATATCATGGCAACACATGCATTGCTTGCACTTTTGTAGAAATTAATTGTAAATAACTTTTTCATTCAAATTTAATTTCTGAATTTGAGGGTGGCAAACAGGATGTAGAATTTAAACTTAAAATGAAAATGTTCTAAATTTTCATACTGCAGATATAGTTTTTAATTTTTTTTGACTATGCTATGATATATATGTGATGTGCAAAGTATCTGGAAATATATACAGATACTTTGATACATCAATTTTTTACAAAAATATGACAAAACATCTGTTTGAGTATTTGAGTCTTATCATTTGAGGGAAAAAACAAACTACATACATGGAAACATACATAATATAGTAAAATAACAGGCATAATAATAATCATAGTAATAATAATAGGAAAAATACATTAAATGTAATGTACTGTCACAACACTTGTGTGC
Source organism: Pseudorasbora parva (assembly GCF_024679245.1). Classification (NCBI taxonomy): domain Eukaryota; kingdom Metazoa; phylum Chordata; class Actinopteri; order Cypriniformes; family Gobionidae; genus Pseudorasbora; species Pseudorasbora parva. The sequence goes on along the minus strand of NC_090188.1, from coordinate 35,322,495 downwards.
TAGTGTTAGATGTGTGCTAGATGTACTGTCACAACACACGTGCTAAATAAGATTTCACTATTGTGCAACATAATATACAAATAAACTTGAATTGAAAATAATAGGCATAATAATAATAATAATAATAATAATAATAATAATAATAATAAAAATAATAATAATAATAATAATAATAATAATATAAAACAAAATACTTCCTGAAATTAAATGTAAATTTCACTATTGTGTGCCAAATTCCAAATCTAATTCTCATTCAAGATTCTGTTTGGCCATTTTAATTCCAAATCTAGTGTCCTAGGGTGAACTCAAATTAAAGCCAATTCTTACATTCAGAATTTGACACTCAAGCACTCGAACACTGTGGTTAAGAGAAAACTTGAATATCTAGCTTTATATTACGGTACTAATTTCTGCCACATGAAGCCGCGGCACACTAGCCTGGATGCCAGCCGAACTTAGCCCCGCCCACAACATTTTTAGTTTAGGGCGGTTCGGTCTGGCCTCGCTCCATAGAGTAATTATCTCCGAACAGAAACTATTCGGACCAATGAAATCATCAGGGCGGGCTTTAGACGATGACAGATGATAAACAGTAATGTAATCATGCACGTCATCAAGGGGCTTGGGTAATATTTACTCGAATCCTAAACGGAAAGCTTGTTTGGATATGCATTCACCTTCACAATTTCTCTCAGAAATGATGATCATGTTGGGTAAGTACTATGTGTATCCTTAAATTCTTTCATTTTTTCACAACACCGGCAAAGATCGTTTATTCCAGCGCGCGTCCAGACAGGGTGGCCAAGGTTTTACAACAAAACACAAAACCTGGGGGGTGGGGGGGATATGTGTGTTATTTTGGCAAGGTTGCCTGCTAAAATTCGCACTCATGGGTCTATATATCACATAATAGTCGCTTCAACCCGCGGACATAAAAAACAACCCACAGAAAAAAAACGCTGAATTGTCAACACAGTGCAGTTGAGCTCTGTTGACGTCGCTTCGTTGCTCTCATTGGTTGTAGGTCTATCCAATTGAGGTCTTTCCTGGTTGGGTTGAAACGCGCCCCATAATCACAGCCCAATGGAGCAGTAGCAGACTCATATTCTGACTAGAATTGAGTATGGCCACGTCAGGCTAGCGGCACACATCAGCACTTCAGAAATGTTCCCATTATTTATTCATTCGCCAAGCAGATGCACTTATCCAGGGAGGCTGGCACTTTTCACACTTTCTCTTGTGTGGCATCTTCCAGACATGGGGAAGTGATCATGGCATAACTTGGACAAAGAATAGGTTCAAACAAAACAGCAGCATTTGTTGCGTCCCCTGCCAGTGGTACTTGGAAAGCGCTGGCTGCACATCAGTACAAAACATTCCTCCTGGGTTGCAAAATCTTTTACTTTACACAGGACAAGTGAAGCTGGGTCTGTCCTTTTTTTCACAGTGGGCAAAGACACAACACAAAAACAAAGAGAACTATGATCAAATGATGAGAGTGGTGATGTGTAGACGTAGGCGCTGATAATGTCTCTTAGAACAGCCCACGCTGTCCTTGAACACAAAGAGCATTTGTTCCTAATGAACATCTGAAACTCAAGCTAGCAACTATATACTGTATACTGATATCAGTCATCAGACATCACAGCAATGTGACCATACAGACACTCCCCTTTGGGTTTGTTCTTTTAATAAATAGGCGTGATCTGTAACATCAACAAAGATTTTAATTTGATAGCAATATTTTGAAATGACCAGATAAATTGTGGCCTGCACAGATTTTCCCATTTGAAAATAGATTTGCATTTTCTGGAGTAGTTAATGAATAGTTTTAGGTATGTTTAGGTTTCAGGCTGTGCTTCAATCCTGCAGGTGTAGCTAAAAGTGTGGAGCTTGGTGCCAAGAACATGATAAAAATGTACATCTTAAATGGAATACAAGTCGCTTTGTATAAAAGTGCCTGCCAAATGCACAACTGTAAATGCAGCCGTTTTGCCGGTAACATGACTCTAGTGTGTGTGTGTCTGCTTTTCTGTTTTGATGAATCACCACACAATCACTATGCTGTTTCAAAGCATACAATCCATGAACATTTTTATCTTAAAGGGTTAGTTCACCCAAAAATGAAATTTCTTTCATTAATGACTTAATGATGACATTAATGACATTAATGACCCCAATGTTGTTCCACACCCGTAAGACCTCCGTTCATCTTCAGAACACAGTTCAAGATATTTTAGATTTAGCCCGAGGCATTTCTGTCCTTTGAATGTAAATGTATGCTCACTTGCTTTCCACGTCCAGAAAGTAATGAAAACATCATCAAAGTAGTCCATATGTGACATCAGTTGGTTAGTTGGACTTTTTTGAAGCGTCGACAATACATTTTGGTCCAAAAATAACAAAAATTCCTACTTTATTCACCATGGTCTTCTCTTCCGTGTTCCTCAAATAAAGAATCAACTGGTCATGATTCAAGATTGATTCATATCTTTATTTGAGGTTTGAAAACAAATGCGGAAGAGAAGACAATGCTGAATAAAGTCATTTTTTTGTTATTTTTGGACCAAAATGTATTGTCGACGCTTCAAAAGAGTCCAACTAACCAACTGATGTCACAATATGAAATACTTTGATGATGTTTTCATTAACTTCTGGACGTGGACAGCAAGTGGGCATACATTTACATTCAAAGGACAGTAAGCCCTCAGACTAAATCTAAAATATCTTAAACTGTGTTTCGAGGATAAACGGAGGTCTTACGGGTGTGGAACAACATTGGGGTGAGTCATTAATTAAAGAAATTTCATTTTTGGGGGAACTAACCCTTTAAGTGAATATATCGGACATGTACATCATAACAAATAGTTATCGCATTCACATGTCAACTGTCATTCTGACTGTCAGCACATAAGCGGAGTTCTGTTTCGGAGACATTCAACTGAGTGGATAGTCTGACTTTGTCATACTCAGATTCTAGTCAGAATATGAGTCTCATATTGATCTGTTGGGCTTTGATTATGGGGTGTGTTTCAAATAAAAATGGAAAGAAAAGGCTTCTGAACTCAATTGGACAGGCCTACAACCAATCAAAGCAACGGAGTAAGTGATATATGTTGAGCGACGCATAATTGTCAGCACAACAACTACATGCACGCTGACAAAAGATGGGTGTAAATGATCTTTGCCGGTGTTGTAAAAAGATTTTAAAGGTCCCGTTCTTCGCGTGTGAAGCTTTGATTATGTTTACAGTGTGCAATATAACATGAGTTCATGTTTCGAGTGTAAAAAAAAACAGTATTTTTCACACAATTTACAACGCTGTTTCCTCTGTCCTAAAAACGGCCTGATGATTTCCTTGTTCTAAGAAGTCCCTCCTTCAGAAACACGTAACGAGTTCTGATTGGGCCAGCGCTTCCCGTGTTGTGATTGGACAGCACCTAGCGCACTTTGCCCGGAAAGGTCCCGCCTCTTACCATAACGGGGAGATGCAAGCGCTGAATGCGCGCTCTTCTCCACGTGGGAGAGCAACAAGACCACGCCCCCTATTTTGCGTGTTCTTGTGGGCGGAGGGTTAGTCAACAAACGGTTCTAGTGACGTCATTCAAGCAAGGAAGTGCAGGGGTGTAGTCCAAACCGGCCGTTCGCTGTAGGCTTTGAAAGGGAACTTCTGTTAAATAAAATATCTCGCTTGGCATTGAACTTTGAGCTTTATAATTTTACAGGTATTATTTATGCTCCAAAAGCAACATTTCAAACTAACTAAAGTTTAAAAGATGGAATCGGGAAGAACGGGACCTTTAAGGATACATGGAGTACTTACCAACACGATCATCACGAGAAATAGTAAAATTGAATGCATATACAAACAAGCTCTCTGTTTAGGATTAGAATAAATTCAACACAAGCGCTCTTTGGTGATGTGGATGATTACGTTACCCGTCATCTGTCCGTTATTGTATAAAGCCCGTACTTACAATTTGATTGGTCCAAACAGCTCTGGTTTGAGAGTTGCTTCATTAAGTCCAGACCAAACTTCCCAACCCTTAAATGTTGTGGGCGGGGCTAAGTTCGGCTGGCATCCGGGCTATTGAGTGGACAAAGTACACAGATACTGTTTTTGGTATTTCTAGGCATTGTGTTTTTATTAATCTTGATTTCTCACAATTCATCATTTACTCACCCTCATGTTGTTCCAAACCTGTATGAGTTTCTTTCTTCTGCTAAACACAAAAGAAGATATTTGGAAGAAAGTTTGTAACAAAGCAGACAGAACAAACATTCACTACCATAGTCTTTTTGCCCCCTACTATGCTAGTCAATGGTTGTTCTATCTGATTAGTTACCCATATTCTTCAAAATATCTTATTTTCTGTTCAGCAGAAGAAAGAAACTGGGTGCACAAAAACCCTGCAGCTCATGAGGACACTTTGATGTCTTAAGACAGTAACCGATTGGTTTCTGTGAGAAACTGAACAGTATTTATGTTATTTTTTTACCTCATATCCAGACGAATCTCAATCTATATATATATATATATAATATGATTGCGCCAGTTTGACCTTACTAGACGGCAGTAATAGCGGGTGGGAACACTAGATGAGATTCGTCTGGATATGAGGCAAAAAAATTGAAACAAATACTGTTGGGTTTCTCACAGAAACCGATCGGTTCGTGTCTTAAGACATCAATGTGTCATCATGAGCAGCATTTTTTGTGCATGTTGTCTAAGCATTTTTTAAAAATTATTACTCTAATAGAGTTGTTACCTATTCACATGCATTATGACTGGCAGACTGCAACGGTTAGAATTAAAAAACCTTAATTTGTGTTCTACAGAAGAAACTAAGACATCAACATCTTGGATGCACTGGGGGTAAAAGCAGATAAACCTCACATTTTCATTTTTGGGTAACCTATACCTTTAATTATTGATACAATATACTTACTGTGTACATGTTTTACACTGCTTTTGTTGATTTAAGTAGTAATAAACAACACCTAATATAAAGTGTGACCACATTTTCTATATATTCAGAAATAAAATAAAAAATAAACAGCTAGGATAAAATTTGTCTGAACACTGATTGATTTGGTCTGAATTAATTGCAGTAGTTTGATACTTTATTACACTGCATATACAGGTCCTTCTCAATTAATTTTTTCATAATGTAATGATAAAAATTTAACTTTCATATATTTTAGATTCATTGCACTCCAACTGAAATATTTCAGGTCTTTTATTGTTTTAATACTGATGATTTTAGCATACAGCTCATGAAAACCCAAAATTCCTATCTCAAAAAATTAACATATCATGAAAAGTTTCTCTAAACAAGCTATTAACCTAACCATCTGAATCAACTAATTAACTCTAAACACCTGCAAACGATTCCTGAGGCTTTTAAAAACTCCCAGCCTGGTTCATTACTCAAAACCGCAATCATGGGTAAGACTGCCTACCTGACTGCTGTCCAGAAGGCCATCATTGACACCCTCAAGCGAGAGGGTAAGACACACAAAGAAATTTCTGAACGAATAGGCTGTTCCCAGAGTGCTGTATCAAGGCACCACAGTGGGAAGTCTGTGGGAAGGAAAAAGTCTGGCAAAAAACGCTGCACAACGAGAAGATGTGAGCGGACCCTGAGGAAGATTGTGGAGAAGGACCGATTCCAGACCTTGGGGGACCTGCGGAAGCAGTGGACTGAGTCTGGAGTAGAAACATCCAGAGCCACCGTGCACAGGCGTGTGCAGGAAATGGGCTACAGGTGCCGCATTGCCCAGGTCAAGCCACCTTTGGGCTACAGAGAAGCAGTACTGGACTGTTGCTCAGTGGTCCAACATACTTTTTTCGGATGAAAGCAAATTTTGCATGTCATTCGGAAATCAAGGTGCCAGAGTCTGGAGGAAGACTGGGGAGAAGGAAATGCCAAAATGCCTGAAGTCCAGTGTCAAGTACCCACAGTCAGTGATGGTCTGGGGTGCCATGTCAGCTGCTGCTGTTGGTCCACTGTGTTTTATCAAGGGCAGGGTCAATGCAGCTAGCTATCAGGAGATTTTGGAGCACTTCATGCTTCCATCTGCTGAAAAGCTTTATGGAGATGAAGATTTTGTTTGTCAGCACGACCTGGCACCTGCTCACAGTGCCAAAACCACTGGTAAATGGTTTACTGACCATGGTATTACTGTGCTCAATTGGCCTGCCAACTCTCCTGACCTGAACCCCATAGAGAATCTGTGGGATATTGTGAAGAGAAAGTTGAGAGACGCAAGACCCAACACTCTGGATGAGCTTAAGGCCGCTATCGAAGCATCCTGGGCCTCCATAACACCTCAGCAGTGCCACAGGCTGATCGCCTCCATGACACGCCACATTGAAGCAGTCATTTCTGCAAAAGGATTCCCGACCAAATATTGAGTGCATAACTGAACATAATTATTTGGAGGTTGACTTTTTTTGTATTAAAAACAATTTTCTTTTATTGGTCGGATTAAATATGCTAATTCTTTGAGATGGAGTGATTGAGATTGGGTTTTCATGAGCTGTATGCCAAAATCATCAGTATTAAAACAATAAAAGACCAGAAATATTTCAGTTGGTGTGCAATGAATCTAAAATATATGAAAGTTTAATTTTTATCATTACATTATGGAAAATAATGAACTTTATCACAATATGCTAATTCTTTGAGAAGGACCTGTACATGGTGCATGGTACTGCAGATGATGTTTAGAGTTTTGTTTAAGGGGAATTTTTGGGATTATCAACACTGTGCTGCTTTGCAAACAATGGAATAAAAAAAAAAGTTTAGATCAGGCTTGTGGGAAATCGTTTAAAAGGGATCTGGTTTCATCTGTAGCCTTAGTGACATTTGCTGTTTATTTCATCGTCCCGAGATTCCTCTGAGCAGCTCTTTATCTCTTTGCACATGCAACGAGAGTACATGTGACGTGAATGACCATCGAACCTCTGGGACCATGCTATCTCATGGGCTTAAAACAGATGCCTCTCGGCCCACGCGCTCCCAGCTGATGTGGCCCCCGCCGCTTGGATCAGAGATGGTATGCAGACAGTTGGCCCCTAATTAGGATACAGAGCCCTGCCTTTAACGTAGTAAGGTTTAACGTTCAACCTTTGTATTTTTTTTTTTAAATGAGAGGGTCAAAGTGCTCCCTCTTGGGATAATGATATGCCTAAATGACGTCACCCTGACTCAGTGTATTGCTGATGAATCAACCCATCCACAGCACTAGTCATGTAATTACACTGTGGCTGTGACCTAAGAGAGCTGGAACTAGTTGCCATGTTTGGAGTTTACAGTAGAATTTAGACACTGGAAATTCACAACCACCGTCTCATCCATTTGAATACAAACATAATTTGTTTATTTATTGGAAATCACCCTCCAATAGATGGAAACATAAATATTTAGTTTCATATTACATGGCTGATACAGGAAGAACGTGACATGTATTGAAAATCTATATTTATAGTGATGGATGATGTTCTTTATTTATACGGTTCAACATGATATACGCATTACAGTAATTTGAGAACTGGAGGGTCTTGGGAATTATACACTATATGACCATAAGTATGTGGACACCCAAATTCCACACCCATATGTGCCTGTTTTATTTCAAAGACCATGCAGTAAGAAGGTGCTGGTCCTCCCTAGCAGCTTTCACTCTTCTGGGAAGGTATTCTACTAGGGTTGTAACGGTTACACAAAACTGACGGTTTAGATGTACCAGTTTGAAGGACCAGCAGTAAATTTTGGGAGTTCATTTTAAAAATTAACTCGAAACTTACTGGCAGATTCTGGAAGAGTAATTATTCAAGCAATGGTATGAGAGGATGTGGTGCTGGTCCTTCAAGAGTCACAGTCTTCACGTATTTTAAAACACCTCAGCTTGTGATTCTTATTAAGTGAGGTAATGTGTATTTTTCTTTTTCTTTTCTTTTAGCATTCTTTACCTAGCTTAAGTCTCTGAGCACCTGACACTTCTGGAGACTCCAGGTCGGTTGCAGTTCTGGAAAATGGTGGCACTGGAGACTAAAGGGTTCCTCATGGTTTTTACACTTAATTCTTGACCTTAATTCTTAATTAGTTTGCAGCCTTATGGGCATTTAATAATTTTAGACTTTTCAGTCCAAGTTAAATCTCTTTTTTTGGCTCATTTTATCTGTAAAAGAAAACATGCCTAATAATTCTGCAAATATGGCCGTTTATCAGGTGTTTCTTCCAGTGCTCACCCTGTGGTCTGTGTGGGTCCTAATGCCCCAGTATAGTGATGGGGACACAATACTGTCAAAGACCACCGTCCTTCGGATGAGACGTTAAACCGAGGTCCCGACTCTCTGTGGTCATTAAAAATCCCAGGATGTCCTTCGATAAAGAGTAGGGGTGTATCCACGGCATCCTGGCCAAATTTGCCCATTGGCCCCTGTCCATCATGGCCTCCTAATTATCCCCACATAATGATTGGCTTAATCACTCAGGTCTCCTCTCCACCAATCAGCTGGTGTGTGGTGAGCGTTCTGGTGCAATATGGCTGCTGTCGCATCATCCAGGTGGATGCTGCACATTGGTGGTGGTTGAGGAGATTCCCCCCTTCTATATGTTAAGCGCAATTATTATTATGTCCAATTACATATCACTTATAAATAATTAATTACAAAATTATTAGTAGATTAATCTTATTAAGATCAGTGTGGTTTGGAATTGGTAAAATGTGCCTAGAAATAAAAATATGATCAGAGTATTTGAATGCATTTTAGTCTGGGACTAGACTTAAGCCTCGTCTATGAAACCAGTCAATAATATTGCAGCCACTGCAAACTGTGCCGAAGATATGCATCATCAAAAGTTGGCAACACAAACTATCACCCCTTAGAACACATTTTATGATTAATCAATGCAGAAATCCAGATATCACAAACTTATTCATGCCGTTGTATGAGATGAAAACAAACTGCAGTCATGTCAAAAACACACTGAAAGCACACTTGAAGAGACCTGAGAGAGAATCCAAGAGAACGGTCTCAATGACCGGCTTGAAATGCCTGTGGATTACACTATATTCTATCTTGAGGAGCCCTCATTTCCTTTCTACGTATGTCCTTATTCTATAATGCTGCTCCTTTTTTTTTTTTTTTTTTTTTTTAGATTAGTTCTGCACAGTCTCAGATCCCCCCAGACATTTTAATTGCGTCATCCAAGGTTTTTTTTCTCCTTTTTTAGTTCTGCTTTGAGTAATAGAGTAATGATTCTTGAGAGAGGGGTCACGGACGTCAGTTATTCATTGCAACATCTGATCTTGAGTGTCATACTGTTTAATTGTGGCTTACATTTGAGTTTAGACAGCAGATACATGGCCCTATCCAAAGAGACTACTGAATAATCTACAGAGATTTCCAGTATACAGTAGTTGTGTAATTTCTAGCTGAAGAAGGAGCACAAAAGCAGCAGTAAACAAACTGTTTTTAGGCACACTTTACGTTGGCTTGAGAAAGCCTAGCCTATATGTCCGGCGTAGCTTAAAAAGCTTGAAGTTTGAAAATTTTAAGTAGATTTAAAATGTTGACATTTGAAAGTTAAAGTGTAGTGCCCTAGAATGAAAAATTGAATTAGCCTTGCCATAGTGAAATAATAAGAGTTCAGTACATGGACATCACATACTGAGTCTCAAACACCATTGCCTCCTACTTCATATGTAAATCTCATGCATGAAAAACACTACGGAAAAATAAGTGCTTCTCAACATAAGCCCAACCGTGACAGAATCGTTGGGGATCATTTATATGTACACCCTAACATTTGCATATGTCTAAATAAGTTCATTGTCAGGAGCCGAATCATCAGGACTGCAGGTAAATAAGACACTCGAGGATAGCAAAAACGGCAGATCATGGACACAAATGTCATGTTCCAGGCAGGGGACGTGAGGACTTTTCTACCCTTCCCCACAGATAAAAAATGTCAACAGTCATGGCTGATGTTTGTAATCCGACGCCACACAATTTAATTCAAAATCGTTCGTTTGTTCGGCCCATTTCAAGCAAGCTTCGCTCAGCGTCTTAAACTGAAGAAAGGGGCAAAACAACTGTATTCCTCTAAGCAGTAAGTAGTGATTTATCCACTTATTGACTGTTTAAAGAATTTCTGATTAAATTGAAAGTTTCTTAGTGAGACAGCATTATCTAGATAACACTAAATGCTAGTACAGTAACAATGGTTTTGCTAAAAAGACCCTATTCCTCAACTGTGAAGGGCCCTGTCAAACTTTATTGATTTGGTAGTCAACAGGTCCACTATACTGTATAAAGAAAAATCCTGAAATGTTTTCCACTGAAATTGTTTTTTCAAAAATTTCTTTTTCACTGAAAAAAGAAAGACAGGAACATCTTGGATGGCATGGGAGTTAGTAAATTATCAGCAACTTTACATTTTGAAGTGAACTAATCATTTAAATCCAGTCATGCAGCAGCTCTTTTGCCACTCAGTCCTGCTGAGGGGGGTGTTCTGGAGGGAAAGTGACGTTGATGCATATTATATATATATATATATATATATATATATATATATATATATATATATATATATATATATATATATATATATATATATATATATATATATATATATATATATTCTTTGCTCATTTGAACATTCCATCACATAAACTTACATTGATGGAATGTTCAAATGAGCAAAGAATATTTAAACAGCCAATATATATATATTGGCTGTTTAAATATTCTTTGCTCATTTGAACATTCCATCAATGTAAGTTTATGTGATTTTGGAAGTGTATATTTTAGAGTTTATGATAATTCATTACATAAAATAGTTTTTACGATACCTTTTTATACCATATGTATAAAAATATAAAATAAAACATATGGTTTAATTATAGATTACATTTTACAAACCGTTACATTTTTTAAAATATTCTTTACAATTGTGTTATAAAAAAGAGAAAAGTGTACAAACGTTAGCTTTTAATTCTAATATATATATATATATATATATATATATATATATATATATATATATATATATATATATATATATATATATATATATATATATATATATATATATATATATATTTTAAATATAATAAATGATCATTAACCAACTTCAAATTAAATGAACATTTATTCATGTAATTTCTGTATTAAGGAATTTCTCTTGGAACAATTCAACCCTGAAATCACATCTAAATGCAAAATGTGTTCATGTGAATTCACGTATAGCGCAGCACCAATTACTACTCCAAACCATGTGCCTTAGCAAACCACTACTCAGGGCAGACGAACAAAGGGCTGTTTTGCTTTCACAAAGGCTACACAAAGCACAACAAAAGGTATCAGAATGCAAGGGTTTTAAGATGCATTTTAAAGCCATTTTTATAAGCCTTAAAAGAGCCTTAGTCTTAAAAACAAAATGCTCATGACGCAAAACGCTGGGGGAAAAAACAACAAGATGTGGTGCAAGTACCTGGCACATTTCTTCATAGATCATAAATTAAATAAAAAATATATTAATAATTGACAGAATCCGTTTTTAGTGAAACTTCTGTGAAACAAATTAGAGTCTCGAATGATTTTTCCTGAATTTAGGTAGCTGCTCAAGGTTAATGTTTAACCAAAGATCATGGCACATTCAGACTCTGCAGGAGGACTTGCAGAAAAAGCACATGACTTCATACGAAACTCTCTTATCACTGAAGAATCCAGATGTTTACTTACATGATAATATGTGTGCCAAACAATAAATAAATGCTTAAAACCATAAAAGATTACAGTTAAAATGACAGATAGCCTAATCCTTTAGCGCTGTGCGACTGCTGGCCGTCTGAGCGTCTCTATTCCCCCCACACGACTCTTGAGATGTAAAAATAAAACACTTGGTACAGTAAATCCTGCCAGAAAAAGCATCTTTCTCTATGCGTTCCCCCACATAATTCTAACTAACCTGGCAGACCTGTTTATTATTTGGGGAATGATGTGTGGAAAAACAGGAGTAAAAACAAGGAACTACTTCATTGGAGTCATATCTTCCTTTTTACAGGGTGAGGAGGAGGTTAAAGTAAGGTGACAAGACATCCTGATAAAAACCATGAGCCATGTACCATGTCCAGACAGAGGTACTGTTGGGACATTGTTTGTCATGAAAATAAGTTTGAGCTCTGGCTTGATTAAAGAGCTCAATATCAAAGTGGTCATTTAAGTTATGTGTACCAACGATTACAGATAATTTGGAAATAATCACATCCGCCCGGATTCGCACTCTGGTCGCCCTATATCTAAGACCTGTTCCAATTCTTTTTCACCTAGTCACCCTGAATTTGAGAGGCCTATAAATGTGTGGGGTCAGTCTCTTGCCACCGGTTTCCAAAGAGCCGAGGAACTCTCAAAATTGTACAGTGACCAAAAACAGCAGAGAGCAAAACTGAAGGAACGCCTTGGAGAGAAGAGCTGGTTTATTGTGAACTGCTCTCTTCCTGGAGTAGAGTCAAGGGCAGACTGCCAAGGCTCTACTTTTCACTTGCCTGACAATGACTGAGGTGGGTGGGTGTGTGATTAAGGTGTGTGTGTGTGTGTGTGTGGTGGGGTTGGGCACCTGAAACAGCGGCCGTCCTGGGACTCCCCTGCCAAAGGTGGGAAGAGCATATATTTTTTATATGAGGAAGTAAATTGACGGACAGACGGCTCCCCTAGACCTGTTGCTGTCTGCGTTTCTGTTGCGGTCTAAAGTACTGTGAAGATTGCGTGGTGACGTAGGACTGCATGCGATTTTCCAGTCCCCAATGGATTTCATCATCCGCAAATACACTTAATAAAGCCTGAAGCGCGCTGTCGGCCCATTGGTCATATTTTTTAAACTCCAAGTTGATTCGAATAGCAAAAACTCATAATGCATGCACCCCCACTGTCTATTAGGTTGAAATAAAATGCTGGGTGAGCTTAACTAATCAGAATGTTCAGCTTCCAAGTCCCACCCCCTAAAGTTCCTGAACTTTGAAAAAGTACTACCTCGTGAGCAAGGCCGTTTTGAGGGGAACATTTTTCCCCTCAACTTCATTTAGACCCTGGTTCCTGAGGTTGAAACACAGAGTACCACCCTAAAGTGCCTAGTTCCTGGGGAAAGTTCCTTCAGTGGAGTATTTATAAACCGTTTTCCTCATGGGGACCAAAAAATGTCCCCACAAGCAGTGTTAATTTCGTTGACGAAGACTATGACGAAAAATATTCGTCAACTAACCTTTTTCACGGACGAAAACTAAATAAAAACGAAATAAAAAGTCAGATATGATGACGAAGAACGTGACGAAATATAACTGACACTTTAGTCAACGAATAAAAAATGAGACGAAAATATATAGGAGGGACGAATGGAGAAGAGATCCAATCATAAGTACTCTTTTTGTGGGCCGTGTTGGGTAGAAATCCAATCAGAGCGAATCTTTGAGGGTAGGTTGATCTATGCAGAAGCAGCAGAGCCATTTAAAAAAATCCGCGGCAAATGCAAGCGCAACAGCTAAAGAAACGCAGCAGCAGTTACACACAGAAAAGACAGAACAGAAATGTCAGAGGATACATATGTTTCTGTCGATGGATACACACGTGCTGGCTCCTCAGTGATAGGCTACACTACAACAGCGATAATAAAAGAAAAACTGGCAAAACGGTTTCTCTTTGTAAACTGTGTTCAATGCATGAGTTCTGCCGTTTGTCCAGTCATTTCGCCGTCCTCACCCGGGTATATTCGCCAGAAGACGCGAATGAGAGCGCGCACGTGCTGTGTGAAGATCTGTCATCCGAGAGCGCGCACGCGTCCCACAGCGTGCAAATATTCAGTTATCTTTCAAGTCTTGCTCTTGAACGGACAAACTCATACAAAAAGTATGTAAACATGACCATCTTGTTAAGTATCCAAGCAGACATAGTCTGAATATGCCTTAAGTGAACTTTATACAGTCGAGAAAAACGACGCATACCCCTGTCTTAAAGGGGCAGCAACCTTTAATGTCAAAGAAAATATGAGGACTCACTGCTCTTGATTGAATAGCTTGTGTAAGTTTAATAAGGATTAATCTTTCATTTAAACAGTTAAATATGTAATTATTTTACATTTGATTATTTATTCTATTTCTCTACCTAAAACTAACAAAAAACAGGAAATGCATTGTTCATTTTATCAGTATCTTTGCTCAATAGAATTTATTTGTGCTACTGCTTGTATATAAGTTATTTGTTCTTATTTTCTTTATTTTTAATAGTCCTTTATTCTGTGAACATAGCAAATACCGAACCGTACTGAAACCGTGAACCTAAAACGTTATACAAACCGACCCGTGAGACTAAGACTAAAACTCTTATGATATTTAGTCGACTAAAACTAGACTAAGACTAAAAGATTTCAGATGACTAAAATCGGACTAAAACTAAATGGTGTGTTATTCAAAAGACTAAGACTAAGACTAAATCTGAATTTGCTGTCAAAATTAACACTGCCCACAAGGGGGACAAAGATTTCCGAAATTGCCATCTTTGTGGGCGCATTTTGTTCCATTAACATAGGGTTTACCAGGACCACACACACACAGGCACACTCAAATGCATATAGTAAATTTACAGTAACACGACACACACACATACAGTGATTTTCATGGAAAAGTAATTTGCATTATTTCCACTCTTGTGGCTGTAGTCATTAGGAGGAAAGGGTACCGGCAATAAATGACCAGCTGAAATTGAGATAAGCCACCACTGTATCTGTGTGCTCCCCAACTCCCAGTCCTTAACACCATGTTCATAAGGCCTTGCCCTTTATAAAACCACAGCCAAGTTATTCCTACTGATATGTTGTCACTGTAAATCGACCTCTAATCTCTGTGCGGTTAGCATCCAAACTCTTTTGATTATGAAGCTATGAGAGTTACAGAGGAGAAAGTTTTCCCATCACATACGGAGTGAGAAAATAACTTTTTTCCCTCAGGCCTCAGTGGCAGTGAAGGTTGGATCTTTTCCCATTCAATTCGAATATATACAATTATCACAATGTATGAGAAATCAAATGCAAAAATTATCCAGATGAATGCATTCACACTTCCATCTAAGTGAGTTCTTTTTGACTGGTGCTAGCTTTCCCATTTTGAAAATATTAAAAAGAAAACACCCCACTTGCATAAACGAGAACAACATACCTAAGTGTAGAAAACATGACCTTTAAACGTCTGTCACCACAGAATGAAACAGGTCAATATTTTAGCTTCACTGTGATAGATGTGTAGATAAAACTACAAGACATGTTGTGATGCCTGACACATTATTGGTTATCCGGTGCATATTAAAATATGAACTATGTAGTATTTTTGCAGTAAGATATCCACAACCACTAGGCCAGTGTTATATATTTTGTTCAGTTGAGTTCTTAAAATATCCCAAATGTTTCCAACTATTTGTAAATTGTGAGAAAATTGCTATTTTAACCAAGGAGCCGGGACGTCTGAGGGAGTCGCCTGTCAATTGCGTCATATCTGCGTTACCCTTGGTTTCTGGTTTTATTCTGCAGAAACACTTTACTCTTAGCAGTGTGAACAAGTATCACAGTAGCCACTGAGCGAACGCACAGAGTAACGTCATAACATCATTTTAAACACACTCAAATGTATCTAATATGATCAACAGAGCTGCGTTTCCTCATACTCATGACTGGAAATGTGGAAATGGCACCGGCGACTGTTTCCCGTCATAATAAAAGTCCTGCGGCTCGCGAGGTGTGTGTTGCGTAACAGTCCCCATATATATATATATATATATATATATATATATATATATATATATATATATATATATATATATATATATATATATATATATATATATATATATATATATATATATATATATATATATATATATATATATATACATAAACATATATAAAAATTGAATAATTGTTTTTATAAAAAAAAGTATTTTATTACATTTTAAAAGATTAATAAAAATTGCAAATGTTTCATGAATTAATTTGATAACCACAGTTTTTGACAACAGAATTTCTGCAAAATTAAAACAAAAAAATAAATAAAAGTATTCAAATGTAAAAGTTTCATGAACTTAACTCATTAGACATCATTATGTCAGCCCAGGTGGAAGACAAGAACTTGTTGAATAAAGTCTTTATTTTGATTTTAGTTTTTTGCACAAAATCTATTCTTGTTGCTTCATAAAATTATTGTAGAGCCACTGTAGTTAGATGAACTTTGTAACGTCTTAAGTGCCTTTTATGGGTCTTGAGAGAGGAAATAGTGTCATGAAAGGCCTTTCTGAGCCCTCGGATTTCAACAAAAATATCTTCATTTGTGTTCTGAAGATGAACGGAGGTGTTACGGGTATATATATATATATATATATATATATATATATATATATATATATATATATATATATATATATATATATATATATATATATATATATATATATATATATATATATATATATAAATAAGAGTTTTTGTTTTTTATTTTATTTTGAGGTATGTAAATCTATTGTAGGAGACCTTCAAAATGACTAAGTGAGGAACTTTTAAAATAGCATAATAGGGACAATTTAATATTAAGGGTTAGGGATTGTTTTAATGTGTACACTGACGGTACAGCGTGAGAAAGATAGGTACACAATGGATAGGGAGTCATCTTATCTTAGGGCTGGGAATCGAGAATCAATTCTAAACAACCCACAGCAACAATTTAAAAGCAGCCCATTCAATTTCAAATATAAACAGTGTTTCTCAGAAATAGCTTATTGTGTCTTTAAGTGGAATCAGAGCCAGAATTGTTAAATTTCTCACGATTCTCATCCACACTTCCTGTATGCCTCTGTTCAAGCGATGGAGGAGTGTTTGATCTGACAGCGCTGCTCTCGCAGGAGGCCAAAGATGCCGATATTTACCCGCCACATCTGGAGAGTTCCTGTTTCTAACAGAGCAAAGGGACCAAAGGAACTCTCTTATGAGAACAGCAGACACACAATCTGCTTTCGGAGATCCCTAACCCAAGGCCATAAAGGTGCTCTGGAGTTCAGTGTCAACTAGCATCATCAGAAGACATGGTGCTGAGTAACAGAGCGAGTGTGCTTATCCCATGGGAACTTTATATGATGACCCATGACCCATCAAACTAGATTCCTTCTTAGTTTTCCACATTTCAATTGTTTTTCTACTGTCATCCCAATGTAGTTGAAATATTAGAGGATTCAGCAAGGCTCAGCAGTAAGGATGGCCCAGGGCCGATGCGAGAGAGGTTCAGAAATGGAACGGGGTTGAATGCAGGGGTTTTGAGACATTTTTTAAAATAAACTTTTTTGCTCGAAACGGTCTTAAAAATGCAGCATGTTGATAGTTGAATGAACTTTAACTAACTTGCTCAAAAAATATGTTCTTCGAGCTGTTGCTAAACATAGAGGAAGATTATTTGTTTGAAGCGCAAAGAAAGTGCATCCATCCATCCTAAACGTACTTCTGTCAGGATATTTATTGCTAGAACTCAGATTGTGTTCATCAGAGAGAAGAAAATACACCTAGGATGACTTGACGGTGAGTAAATCATGGGCTAATTTTCATGTTAAAGTGAACTAATCCTTTAACATCAGAGATTTTTCTAGAATGCAATCCTCACTGCCGACATTTTAGGGGCTGGTCGGGGGCCTGGAAAGACATTTTTTTGGTTGTTGTTGCAAAAACAGCACCAAAACATTCAAATTCGGGTGACTTTGGAAGATCATTTCATTAGTGAAAATTTTCAGCTTAATTTAATTTTCCTCAGCTACAATGTCGTATTATGAATAGGGCTGTCAATCAATTAAAATTAATCACATGATTGTCATGAGTTAACTCGTGATTAATTGCAGCTTAATCGTACATTTGTATCATTTGTAAATGTATCTTAAATTAAAGGGGTACTTCAGCGCTGGGAAGATGAATCTGTATTTAAACTTGGTTCATCAATGTAGTAGAAATGTGAAATTATTTTTGAATTTGGTCCTTTCTAGACTGAGAAAAGACAGAAAATGTATTTTGGCTCATGGGGATGAAAGACTACAATTCCCAGAATGCTTCGCTGCCCTGTGAGGCCATTCCCAAAGCCACCTACCTACTTGATTACCATGACTGAGTTGGAGAAGACACTACAATTAAAAACTAAACGTGTGTGTTCAATATAATGAGTGAGTCACCGCGCGAGTATCACAGCACTGAGCACTAACTGCAGGAGTCAGATAAATGAGCTGATGAGGTCTCGTGTTGAGAGCTGAGGTAATCGCGACCACACTCGCGGCCTACATTCACAACGCGAGTTCAGTCTGGTCTCAGTTCATGTTCATGCCTTTGCAAGCATGAACAGTTCATGCCTTTGCAAGCTTAACTTTCATAGAAATTAATTTGAGAAGTTAAAAGACTTCCACTGCTCACCATAGCTCCGTTTAAATGAGTGCCTGTAGCTGAGCTGAGCTCTGAGTGTGATCCCATTCCACATGTGCGGGTTCAAAACATGCGGAAATGGCTCTCTCTGCTGGCTGTAGTCTTTAGCCTTTGGCCAAACATTCCTCCTATGATGCAAATATCATCAATTTGCATCATAGTAGGAATTTTTCCAGAAATAACATGCATAAATCTCTTGTCTCAGGTGCAAACAGTGTGAGAAACACGGACTTGGGAGCAGTCTTGTTCAGAAAAGCTACCCGCGTATTCGTTTGTGATGTATTAGTTCAATAAAACACATGTAATGTAAGTGGTGATGGTGTTAATGATTTACCTCAGATATGAGCCAGAGTGAGCTTCAGTGCATTGCGCTCGGGCTGCAGAGAATGTGCTCAGTGTACAAATCACTTTTCTTTCAACCTGGAGTCTAATAAAAGTTAAACAGAAAATATGGTAGCTTGTAGGCAATAACTGCACTTTTGGTTTAGAATAGCAATACTAATGCCTGTTTCCCACCGCAAGCGTGAGCAGCGCGTGAGCAGCACTTCAGCGTAAATACACCGTCAATAGGCCGTCATCATCGAGTGCCTTGGACTACTTTTGCATTTAAAATACATTTTAGTATATTTTCTGGCTAGTTTACTTTACTTTTTATAATACTTTTGCCCAAACTGAATAATTAAAACAAGTTTAAATGGGTAAATCTTCTACAGATGATTTTTATTCTTCGTTTTCTTTAATGACATTAAACACACATGTTGTTAAAACACACCACGTGTGCTTCTTGTGTGCATTTTGAGCGCTTTTTTGTGATATTATATTTATTTTGTCCATCAAAAGTTTGCTTTCACTTCTCACCGTGACTGCAGCTGCAGACAGAGAGCCTATACCTGTCTGAGTATTAAATACTAAACTAAACTAAAGTTTATTATATTTTCTGGCTAGTTTACTTTATTTTTTATAATCATAACCATACTTTCACCCAAACTGAATAATCAAAACAAGTTTAAATTGGTAAATCTTCAAAATATTTTTTTTATTCTTTGTTTTCTTTTCTGACATACTCCATTTATTGTTCAAATACACTACACGTGCTTCCTGTTTGCGTTTTAAGCACTTTTTTGTGTGAAATAATATTTATTTTGTCCTTTAAAAGTGTGCTTTCACTTTAATTGAGCGTCAGGAGCAAAAATAGGCTCGCCGCCGAAACCCCCGCTTCACTGCTGCTCACGCGACGCTCCTGCTTGACGCTCTCGCGCTGCTCCTGCTCCCGGTGTGAATGCACTCATTGATTAACATGGGCGGCGAAAAAAATATGCGCTGCTCACGCGCCGCTCACGCTTGCGGTGTGAAACGGTCGTAATGTTAACCCTTTTCTTTCCCTATTAATGTCTGCTGCTGCATCCTTTATGTCTATGACTCAATTTCTCCAGCTATGGGCTACGCCATGGATCAAACAGAAAATGCTTGCTGTGTTAATCGTGTGCTAATAAATTGAACACTTAAAATTAAAATTTGCATTAATGCATTATTAATGCGTTAATTTGGACAGCCCTAATTATGAATAATCGTCTGACTGATTGCAAGTCGTAGCCTAGAAATCTAGACGCACCCTAGCGGCAGCAAATCTAATTTGCTGCGAGTGTCGTCTAGCAACTCTCAGTAGACTTCTGAGCTGGAAAAAACAAACTCTGGTCGGGCCAGTCACATCATATAAAGAGTCGGTGGCATAGACTGTAAAAAAATATGGATGTAGTGTCCGTGACGTCACCCATAGGATGCCGATAAGCCGTTCTGAAGCTTAAAGTATGGGCGAGCTGGGCATTGCCATCTTGTGAGCGAGTCATCGCGTGTCACTCCCGGATAACAGAAAAAGGCGGGATGTGCGTGGAGCTGAGGTGATGCAATGACTATAGACGCAGATAAATGGCTATCCGCTCGTAACCACGCCCTTAATTATGCAGAACTTTAAGGCTTTATATAACGTAAACGAATGAGTTATAAAAAAATTCACCCCCCTCACAGTTGTCATGAAGATCAAAATTAGCCGTATAGGCAAAAAACACAATTTGTACCAAGCTGTAAACATGTTTTATTCTGCTGTAAAGTTGAGAATTTTAACATGGGGCTCAATGAAATTTTGCTCCCTTCTGGAGCCTGCCTCTAGCGGCCAGTTAAGGAATTGCAGTTTACATTACTTGCGTATTGGCTTCAAGAGAGATCGCGGGAGGTTGCCGCTTGGTCGGTGGGCAGGGCTTAACATAATTACGGGTGAGTTGCGTTCTTTTTGTAAACAAAAAAGCTGGCAAACTGCAGTCTTTCGAATCGGCTTTGGCTGCGAATCTGGAAGACTTGGAGTTGATCCTTTGTTTGAGAAAAGAACAAAGAACGGCACTGAAATCATTCTTAAGAAGGGAAGATGTGTTCGGAGTTTAGCAGAATGGATATGGCGAAATATTAATCGATCAACTAGCTCCGCATACTATTGTGTGCAGAGGGAATTTGAAAGACAACCGTTTATCCCGCCCCTCAGATTGAGCCCTGTCAATGGTGAGTTTCCAGACACAACATCTTGATGTGGGTCTAGCTTGTGAGGCTATGCAAGTCGAGGATTCCACAGGGAAACGTGAAGGAGGAGGAGCACAGTGAGGGGGCGGGGCAAAGGCTTATGATTGAAGAGAACACACAGGATACTTTCACTTCAGTTCGCATTACAATCAGCCTTCAAGTTTTAAATAATTCAAATTATGTATATGATAACATTCAATGAATAAGAAAGCCTTTTAGCAGACATACAGTATCGATTTACTGTAACCTACCTCATCAGATAATGATTTTCAGGTCTAGCAATGCCCCTGGTAAACACTAATGATCACTTAGTGGGCCTTGTGGAACTGAGGAAAATAATGCAACTCTCACTTGCATTGCATTATAAATTGCAGTGACATTTCAGAACGCAACAACTTACACAATCAAGCTTGCGTAGCTAGACGTATTTGCATTCACGTACTTGCCATCCCTTGTGAAAAAGAAATACTATTTAGAAAAGAATATTTATTATGGTAATTTAAAGGAACATGCTTAGGTGCAAACTGAATGGAGTGTTTTTTTATTAGATAAATTGTTTTCCTTATTACAATTATGTTATTTACAATTAAATGACAATTTTTTTTGTTTAAATGCATTTTAAAAGCAATTATTTGAACTTGTAGAGTGCTTTTAAAATCCCTTTAAGAAAGACTAAAAGGGACCTTTTATTAAAAATTCCCTTTTATAAAGTGTTTGAACATAGATGTAGACTATAGATACAGATACAGAACATAGACTACCGGACACCACATAGAACACCGTGGTTGAATTTCTTTTTTGAAGGAAATGTGCCAATACTGCCAAAGAATGTCAGTAAAAGTTTATATATTTGCGCAAATAATTATACCCATGACTGCTTCACCAACAGTACAACACTGGATTTGTGAAAAGTTGTTTCTGAGGATGGGTCAATAGCAACATCTTGTGCTCTACCTTCATATCCAGAACTTGTAAGGATGGCACTTCATATTTTGCAAATGTTTGCTAATTTTCTTTTTTGAATGAGTTTTCTAGAATGCTGTATGTCTAATATGGCTAAAGTTACCATAGTCTCTGACTGTATTAAGAGAGTCTAGAGCTCTGGCATTAGTTTTATTTCGAAAATACTCACCGTCTGCGTAATTCATAAACACACATTTATTATGCTTTGTATAGTCAGGGGACGAACATTAGCTTACATAAATGTATCCACTAACTATTCAGAAACGTGCAGGTGCAGTCTAAAAGTTGCAACGTCTTACTGAGTCTCTCCATCTGTGTCCGACTCTGGGTCAAACATTTAAGGCTGCACTCCACAACTGGTTATTTCTGTCCTTTTGGTTGATTTGATATTCGCCTGTTTTGTTATTGACGGATTGTCTGAAGCTGGTGTACAGCAGCTCGTTTGCATTTAAAGGGACACACAAAATGTGTGTGTTTTTGCTCACACTCAAATAGGAACAATTTTGACAAGCTATAATAATTTATCTGGGGGACATTTTGAGCTGAAACTTAGACTCATTCTGGGGACATCAGAGATTTATATTACATCTTGTGAAAAGGGGTATAATATGTCCCCTTTAAGTAATTTCTTAAGTAGTACTTTTGTCTTTGGAATATTGTGAAAGTACAATATGAATGTACTGACAAACATTTATGAAACATACTGTTATGCCATTTGCAATAAAATGTGTATATCCTGTATTTTATGTTATATATAATTTAAAACATTTGTAATGGCGAAGTTGCAATTTTGTCCATTTAAAACACATTAACTTTAAATGTGATATCAAATAACACTACAGTTAATTTAAAACTAAGTACTTTACATGTATTTTAGTATTTAAATCAACAGATCAAAATTAATTTTAAGTAATTTTCTTATTTTATTATTACAAAGTGCACTTTTTAATAGTGTACTTAAATGTTTTTTGAATGCTGGTGATTTGCTCCAGAAAGATTTTTTGTTATGCTGGTTGAAAGTCTCTTCACATCCTGATAGTAATCACTAATTTAAGTAGTCTAAATGAAGTAGTCTCTGGTTGGTCATAAAGGGTTCCTCCTGAACCAAAACAATGAGCTTATGCTGCATTCACACCCTAACTAATGTAATTTGGATGAGATGGAAACCTGTGACGTTACACTCGGAGCAGTTTGTGACTCGAGCGAATGCGTTTCAATGGCAACACTATCAATGCCAAAATGAATCTGCAGCAGTCAGGTGGTACAGGTCAGTGCTCTTCAAGTTGTTTATGTTTGTTATTATTGTAATGTTAAGTGCTTTAAAGGTGTCATGAACTGGCTTTTAAAAAAATGTTATACTGTTGACTGAGGTCAACTAATGAATTTTTAGTTTTTTGTTTTTACATTCAAAAACACCATAACCAATAAGTAATAGGCTATTTTCTACACTGATTTTGAGGCTCTCTCCAAAACGCTGGGTTGGAGACTTGGAAGTAAACGGCTACGGCTAGGATTGGATAAGATTTGCATATTTAATGAGCTTAAGCTCCCCTGTCAGTTCACATGATGGAGAGGAGAGAGTGAGGGAGAAGCGGCAACCAGAATGATTATCTCGATCACAGGGCTCGTAAACGTCTTCAAACAAACACAATGATTTATTTCTCATCGACCCGCGATTGATTGGACTAATATTATTTTACTTTACATAGTCTGCAAGATCGGACGATATAAGCGCGAACTGTGCGCACATACACGTTTGCCGTGCGCCGCCCTTCAGATGTCAACTCGAGAGAGACTGAGAGAGAGTAGCAGAACAAGAACGGAATATAATAAAATTGATCGGCCTGCCAGACTTTGCGAGCCCTTGCCCATACGTGTCTTGAGTCCAGCGTGCTAAAGGTATGTTTCTGTTAGACACGTACACATAAGCAAAACGATCTATAAAAATGCAATACTATCACATATAACAACACGTTTTACTCACATAAGTGTGTTGCACCATTCCTGTCGGATCTAAATCCAGCATCGACCGGAGATTTGTTTACCAACGATCCCGCAGTGAACTGAAGTGAACATGTCTTCCCCACGTGAGCTGGAACTTCATTAAAAATAAAGTTCAACCTCTCATTCCTAATATCAGGATCAGAAGGAAGCTTATGCAGCGACTGTGTTCTTCCACAACCAGGAATACCGCAATATCTTAATCTTCCTCTGCATGTTTATTGTTGTTGACCAGCTAGCACGAGCCCTCCATGAGTCAGTGGGCGGGGCTACTGAATTAGACTCGCGGTAGAGGCGTGTTTCGTTGCGCACTGACGTCAGTATGAAGCACAGGACCGTCTGCTCAGCCTGGTGTCTATAAAAGCTTTTCTTTGACTAACAAGGAAGTTTTCAGCTCTGAAACTTAGAGGATATTCTTATATTACCATGACCTTTTATATATCAAAAGCTCAAGATAAAGTTGATTCCTCAATTCATCACTAGTAGTTAACGTCATCTCTTGTGACTCTTTGGTTTGCTCCCTGCATGTTCATGTGTTTTGAAGGAGGTTGGAGACGCTCTGAAGTTAGGGTGGGATTTTATGCTTTCAAAGCCAACTCGATGCTAGCCTCTCTGAAAATTGGCCACCCTACCTTTCTGTGTTTAGTGTTAAGATTTGAAATACACTACAAGTGGACAGGCCAGACACAACCTTGCATCACCCGCATGACAATTTATGCCATGGCTAATGGGCTTTTGGATGTGCCAAAACTGAAGTCAGTGGCATTGTTTGAGAATGAAGGCACGTCCTGGAAACTAATGGTACAGGTTTCTGATGATAAAACCAATTAAAGTAAGCTATATACATAGCCCAACAAATATGTAATGATTGCAATGTTTATTTCTCATTAGAAGTGGAAGTAAAAAAAAAAAAAACATTAAACTCAAACATGCAAACACATACACATTTGTATTCCCTTCGAAAATCATTGATGAGGGCAAGACATTTTGCAAACATTTGAAAACGTTGTAATTGTCCAGTTGTCTACTGGTCTTTTTTGACTTTTTAATGAGATTGTCAATAGTGTGCAGTGGCATTTTGTACGTCTGGCGGAGTGCTGAATGTATTTCACGTGAGGCCGTTTCATTGACTCATATTTAGTGAAAGGCCATTTGAGAAGGGAATTCACCGGGATGATTAAATGACATCCAGCTGGGGGAGGAAGTGTCTTCGATGAGCGTTTCCTGCATGACAATGCAGCGTTCTTCATTGAGTTAAGCACTCTGTAGATGGCCTGTCAGATCATATTAGTGTTGACCTGGAGTGGCCTCAAAAACGGCCTCTGTGGAGAGGTCCATCACACACACTAGGGCAGAGCTGATATAAAACAACACCACACCACCGGTAGCATGACTTGTCCCATTCTGATAGAAAAGCCTTTTTTCCACATCTAATCTATCAGATAACATCTTACTATCGCACTACATACTCTCAAATTAAATTAGGGTCCAAATTAAATAACATGCTATGTGTTTGTTTGGCTTTATTCATTCATCACATTATTTAAAGGCTCATGAAACCTAAAACACATTTTTGAGCTGTTAAGAGATATGTACAGGTTGCACATCAATGAAAAGAATAGCACTTAGTTTTTCAGAGCCATTTCATTCTTCTGGTTTAAAAAGCACCAAGGTATATGGGTTAATCTAGAGTTGTGATTGGCTGCATCTACGTCATCAGTTTCTGAGCTTTTCTCTGCATTTATTTATGAGAATGAACCGTTTTAATTCAATCACTGCACTATATTATGCATGAGATCGCATCACAGCGGGGAATTCAAATGTCACAAAAGACCGTTTCAGTGTTGTGCGTTCACCTTTGCGTTCGTATACATGTGTCATAAGTGTATGTTCCTACAGTACAGTAGCAAAAAGTGTGGTTCACAATTTTCAAGTGATACATTTGGCAATAAAATGTTTTCAGATGTATTGCAGGAATTCTGTTTAATAAAATTATCACACAATTCTTTCACCCTTAGATGCACTCAAGACTTTTTTTTTTAAAGAACTGGCTCATTCTATCATTCAGATTCATTTATTCAAAACTTTACAATTAGGTTCAACATTAGTTAAAGGGTTAGTATACCCCAAAAATGTTGGGCTGTCTTGTATGTAGGCCTACAATTTTTTTAAATAAATAAATAAATTATCAAACAACAGGCTGCGCAGAAATTACCTGATACCATGAATCACATTTCAAAATATTAATGTTAAGAAAACTGTTTGTATGATTTTATCAACAAGGCCAAATCATGATGTGAAAGCAGAAGTATTTTTCCAGGGTCAGAAACATGGAGGTAGTACATTTTAAATAGGAATAATAATGGATTCTCAGCTTTCTTTTAAAAAAACGTGAAGAAAGTGGTAAACAGTGAAATTTTATTTGGAGAATTTGAGATTTTTTAAGAAATAGTTTGACTAAAGAAGCAGCAGTTTTATTAATGAACTTGATGATGATCGACACATTACGTACTGTATGACTACCTGTCTCTTAAGTTTGTTAGTCATAATATTAGTCATCAACTGGTCACCCTGTACAGGACTAGGATGAGAGAGAAAATTCAAATAACAAAGAGAATGCATCTCACCCAATATAGTGGCCACATTTCAGTTAGATTTCCATTTTAGGCTATGTAGTTTTCATTTTGTTAATTTTTATTGTATTAACAACTGGACAAGTAATGTTCATGCAATAGAAATGCATATTAAAATTTTTGTGGCAACTAAAACTCCCATAGACCATAACTACTGTAGTTTATAATTCAAGTCAAACATTTGTATGACTTGCCAGTGACTTGCTTGACCCAAGCTATGACTTGACTTGCTTGACATAAAGCAGTGACTTGACTTGACTTGACTCTCACAAAAATGGACTTGGACTTGTTTGAGACTTGAAGGTTCAGACTTGAGACTTGCACATGACTGCAAGTACTTGTGTCTTATTCCCACCTCTGCTACCTTCACACAAACATGCAAATCTTTTCTTAAACCGGTTGAAATTGTATATAAACAAATTCTCAAGGTTCTAGGTAAAAGCCAATTCGTTTTTACCATTGTAGCATTTTAACTAGGGCTGTCAAATTATTAATCGAGATTAATCGGATCCAAAATAAAAGTTTGTGTTCATATAATATATGTGTGTGTGCTGTGTATAATTATTATGAAGGCACAATCATACATGTAGATATTAAAGAAATATTTGCAGTACAGGCCAAAAGTTTGGACACATTACTATTTGTAATGTTTTTGACAGAAGTTTCTTCTGCTCATCAAGCCAAATATTTTAAATATTTCAAATATAAATTGAAAACCAAATATTTAAATTGTAATAATATATCACAATATATTATATATATATTGTGATATATTATTACAATTTAAAATATTTGGTTTTCAATGTATTATACTTTAAATGATCATTTATTTCTGTGATGCAAAGCTGAATTTTCAGGATCGTTACTCCAGCCTTCAGTGATCATGATCCTTCAGAAATCATTTTAATATGATTCATTATCAAAGTTGGAAACAGTTCTGCTGCCTAATATATTTGATGAATAAAAGGTTAAAAAAAACTGCATTTATTCAAAATAAAAACATATATTTTCAAAGAATATAAATCTTCTGTACTATCATTTTTTTTTTATCAATTTAACACATCCAAATACAATTATTGATTTATTTCAAAAAAAGAAAGAAAAAAAATGACTGACCCAAATTACTGACCAGTAGTGTATACTGTTGTTCTATTTTTAAAACATTTGCTTCTTTTTTCCCCTTTTTATTAATCAAAGTATTATTTAAAAAAAGCACCACAGGTTATGAAAAAATATTAAGAAGCAGAACTGTTTCCAACTTTGATAATGAATCATCATATTAGAATGATTTCTGAAGGATCATGATCACTGAAGACTGGAAGAATGATCCTGAAAATTAAGCTTTGCATCACAGAAATAAATAATCATTTAAAGTATGATACATTGAAAACCAATTATTTTAAATTGTAATAATATATCACAATATTACATTTCTTTTTCAGTATTTTTGATCAAATAAATGCAGGCTTGATAAGCAGAAGAAACTTCTTTCAAAAACATTACAAATAGTAATGTGTCCAAACTTTTGGCCTGTACTATATATATTATATATATATATACACACACAGATTTTCTTAAATATATACATGCATGTGTGTGTATTTATAAATACATAATAATTATACACTGTACACACACATTTTATGTATACACAAACTTTATTTTGGATGTGATTTATCGCGATTAATCGTTTGACAGCCCTAATTTTAACTACACTTTCCATTTTAAATCGGGAACATTTGATACAATTTTAAATGGTTTTGCTCCAGCTGTTTTTATAGATTATATTGGTCAGATAACAGGACGGTGCACACGAGCCGGTATTAGGGGTACTTGTAATGTCCCATTGAGAAAAAAAATACTTTTGGTGAGTTGTATTTTGCTTTCAGAGGAAAGCATGAGTGGCCCTCCAATAATTATCACTGTGGTTTCTCAAAAATGCTTTAAAAATTGTGATAATTTCTAGACATTTTGGTATAGTATTTTCATTCATTTCAGTATTTTTAGTTTTGTCGTGTCCCTGTCCTTAACATCAACCTGCCAAGGGACTACGGATGAAAATTAGCCAGGGTTGGCTAAATCTGGCACATTTTACATATTTTATGTATTATTGTGTATTGTCCCTGAGAAAAAAAAAGAAAAAAGAAAAGAAAATGATGTCATTAATTTCTCACCCTTATGTCGGTCCAAAACTGTAATACCTTCGTTCATCATCGGAACACAAATTAAGATCATTTTGATGCAATCCGAGAGCTCTCTGAGCACGTACCTGCAACTTTTAAGGCCCAGAAAGGTAGGAAAGACATCATTAAATCATACGGTCACATGATAATAGTTCATGTGATTACAGTGGTTCAACCGTAATGTTATGAAGAGATGAGAATACTTTTTGTGTGCACACATTAAATTAATAAATAATGTAACAAATGTAGAGTTAATTCTTAGTTAATGTATAAAACTGTGAATCAGACAACTCTAGCGATTAGTCACAGTCAATTTAAATATCCGTTTATGTCATTTCATGAGGCTAACCCTAATCCACAAATTCCAAATATCAATAATACATTTTTAAAAATCAATGATGAATTTCCATTGTTTACATGTGGTGATGTGCTGATATCAGCAGCCTTACAGACAGCAGCAGGAAAGCCCAGACTCAGCACTGTCTCTGAGAGATGCAATGACAAACCAAACATCTTCACCACCACACTGCTCTACTCCTGGAGTCTTACCACACAGATTGCAAAAACACTAATGTAACTATAAGTGTCTTTATATTCCATTATTTGGGATTAATACGGATTTTGAATTTTTTGCTGGCATTCTCCATTAATATTTAGTTCATCAGCTAAGTCATGCGGTCTGTGTCATATCCTAATGTCTAGAAACAAAAAGTGATCATAAAAATATGTAAAGAAACTGATAATAAAACTAAATAGAGTAAGCACAGCAAAATAAATGGGATTTCCGTATCTTTTGTTGCTGGTGTCAAAGGCAATGCGCCCAATCAAAACCAATGCAATTTTTTGATGCAAATTAATCCCTCACTTACAAATTAGTCAAAATAGGCAGACAATTTCATGACATGCTTAAAAACCGGGAACACAATGACACAAAGTAAAGGAAAATATGACCCATACTATACTGCGTCACTTACAGCGTGGATAAACATGGTTTGTGCCGACCACAATGTGTTATGTGCTGCGAATTATCATCTGCCGACAGCACGAAACCATCGTAATTCATGAGACATATTTTTAATGACAAAGTAAAACTAAAATATCAGAGTTCCTATTAAGCCCATGCCTTGTTAATACTTCTGCATATTGATAAGTGTGCAGGTTCAGGTAGCATTTAGTTCAATGTGCTTTTGTATTTACTTTTATACATCAAACTATTTTTAACACAATTTATACAACAAGAAGGCTAGATCCTGAAGCAAAGCCAGTTAGGAGTATTATACTGATTTTTTTCGTATTGAAAAGTCTATATTACTAAATAACTATTTTCAGTTGCAATATAATTCCACAAGCGGAAAATATGCTATAACTTTCACCTTTTAAAAAAACATTCACATCTTATTGGATGCAATGTACATAATGTACAAATCTCCTTTAATAATGGAGAAATGTCCTTAGCATAGAGAAACACCTCTTCATAATTTATAATAATGACAATACATAACATGAATGATAAACAAATATATTTTTGATGCAAAACACTACATGTAAGTTGCATAGTAAATGCAACGCCATAAGAGTTATTATTATGGCCTTTAATACCTGCTGTCATTTGCAGCAACATGCTCTAAATTACGACTAGTATGCCATTTGTATGTGTGCGTATATTTGAAACAAACCTTGCCTATGAGAAAACATCATAAGTAGGTATTTCAAGGCAGTGTACCTCAGTGAAAGCCTGTGACATTCTTGCTTACCTGTCTGTCATTAGTAGCACATTCAGCTTAAGCTGTGCTCTTATGTCAATTGGTTCAATACTAATGTCATGATATTCATCAGAGGAGAGGTCACCACAACAACATCTCGACACTGTTGTCCTACACGCATACTTTGAGCTGCTATGCACGGAAGGAAATAATTCCAATAATTTCTCTGCATGTGAAACTAATCAAGGACTAAATTAATCACCACAGGTAATATTTTTTTTAAAACAGGTCCACTGTTTAGTCTGCATTTCTTGGCCTGTCCTGTATTAGATTGCTCCAGAAGAAGAAGAAAAAAAAATACACCGGCTAATTAACATTCCAGTAGACAACCGTTGACTTGTGTCTTGTGTATCCTCTCTGCGCATTTTAAATGAAAGAGGAAATCACAAAACAAGTTTATGGCCACGCTTATTAAATTCAAAGGATGAGCACATGTATGTCCCCACCCAGCTACTGCACTAAAAACTTATAACCACACATAACAGCTGATGACAGACTATTATCTGAACGACTTAACTGTAATGGACATAATCGTTCACACTTTCTTGCAGCCGTTGCGCAAATATTGCCACCCAAACTTCACGTTGGAAAATAAAGCAAAAGCCAAAAGTTTCCCAGTATGCAGCTGCAACGCAGTGCAAGCGCGCAACAAAACGTTATATTTTGCAACACCCTTAGTTACTAGTACACAAGGAAACAATAAGTATACCTACTTGAGCCAAGGAAACAGTCCGTGAATCTTCGGAAACAGCTTGTGGAAGGCGGACCATCTTCCATGTCTGACCTCAAGCGAGTAATGATAACTCTTGATATGATATGCGTCTAGTTTAATGTCGACCTGCTGCTATAAATGAAACGATCCGACCCTGAAACGCCGGATGACATCAAAGCGCGTCAAGTCTAAAAGACGCTATAGTACGCCGTGTTTTACGCGCCCGTACGCGCACTGATGTATCTGTGTCCAGTATGTAGACGCGCCCGTCCTCTCTTCCAAATATAATGTTTAAAAATAAAGCAAAAAGTCGTAGAGAGCTCGTCTCGAGTAGAGCCGGAGAATGGCACTGAGAGTGGCGGCGTTCGCGTATCTCCTCCCCGGCTGCGCCGCACTCTGGCGCAGCTGCTCTGCTCCGGACTGCTGTAGTGTGTTTTCCCACTGCTCGGGGGGGAATGGGGGCGTCATTTCTCAGGGTTGGACATCCTCTTATGTTATAGTGTCGAGGCAGGACGTTGGGGAATTAATATGAAAACAGCGTGTAAGGACAAATGGGTGTTTATAAGTGTTTCCACTAGAGGCCATCATTCGCTATAAAGACATGTTGGTGCATTTCGGGTCCTTCTGAGTACATACAGTTCGGATTTGTTTCTTTGACTTCTAAATCTCACAGTCACAAAGAGTATTTTAACACACGCAGTATCGTTTGTGCGTAAAACCACACTGTCAGGATCCATAATCGACTGCATATTGTGATGGGGAGGCAGCAGAACTGGAGAAATCAACTGTTTGCTGCTGTGGGGCTGACGCGCTCTGACGTCAGCACGCGTCAATGATTGTGTGTGTGTGTGTGTGTGTGTGTGTGTGTGTGTGTGTATGTGTGTGTGTGTGTGTGTGAGAGAGAGAGAGAGAGAGAGAGAGAGAGAGAGAGAGAGAGAGAGAGAGAGAGAGAGAGAGAGAGAGAGAGAGAGCGCACTCGTGTGTGTCTTTTATGGGTTGACGACCAATCCGTTTTTCGTTTTGGATGACAAACGACAAGTCTTTCTCCTCCAAAAAATGTATGTTTATATAAGCTAAATGTATATAAACTACGAAATGACCACTGTGACGTCAGATATACTATTATTGTGCTAAACCTTCGTCTGCAATGTCAGTTTTTTTGAAATTATTGATATGATTATAACGATAATATATATATATATATATATATATATATATATATATATATATATATATATATATATATATATATATTACAAATTAATATTACAATTACAAACAATCAGAGTAAATCGGATGCGTATTATATATATATATATATATATATATATATATATATATATATATATATATATATATATATATATATATATATATATATATATAATACGCATCCTGTTTACTCTGATTGTGAACTTGTGAATATAGTTCACAATTTAAAATAATCAGAGTAAAGTAGGATGCGTATTTGGCGTGCTGTCCGAGGAAAGGGCTCCGAGCTCGGTATTTTGGGCCGCACCCATGCAGAGTACTCCCCCCATATCTCTGGTTAGGATAGTAACCAGTCAAGTGTGAGTAGAGGGTGCTGTGGAGGGATGCTAAAAACTGTTGAGGGACATACGTGAATGGGCCTTCTCTCATATATATATATATATATATATATATATATATATATATATATATATATATATATATAAGCAATAAGTTTGTAGGCCTACTGTAGATCTGAAAAAACCACACACACACACACACACACACACACACACACACACACACACACACACACACACACACACACACACACACACACACACAATTTATTATTTATTTATTTTTTTGTTACTTGCCATTGCTTTGTAAAGATTTTTGAAATTTACAAACAATTCCTCAGTGAATGTTGCAAAGAAAATCCAGATTTTTGTTTCCAATGTAATTTTGTTTCCTTAATCATAATTATAAATTTGTCAGTATGTCCATTAAAGTAATGGAATATTTTGCCATCATGAAAGTGCATTTCCTAACTCTTTAGTTCAGGCTAGAAAATTAAGACAATGTGTTAAATAAGATTTGTTATTTCTATTTTGTAAGCTGATCCCTTCACTATAATATTAGCCATACATTTCTAAATCCAATGATGGGGAACAAAGATAGTAAAGGGAAATGGGCTGGGACAATAAAACGTGTTATTGCTTGTAACAATTTAAAAAAAAAACACACATTTACAATACATTATTGTTGTAAAAAAAAAAAAAAAATGTTTCTCTCTTGGCCTGTAATCTACATCGTTTTATTAGTTTTTTTTTTTGTACTTATGTCTCTTTGTTTTTTGTGCAAAGCCATAGTGCGCGATGAATTACAATCATTGCCCGTAAATTGTCCAAATTTATAACAGTGTCAATTACAGCACAAATAATAATAATTAAACTCCTTCATGGTTTCCACCAAAATTACCCGGAACAATTTTTTCCAGGAGCCTTTTCCCCCCCAGACCTGTTGCTGTATGTGTTTCGATCGTGCTCTAAAGCACCATGAAAATTATTCCGGTGAGGTAAGACTGTGCTTGACTTGCCAGTTCCTGCAGGTCTCTGCATATAAACGTAATAAAGCCTGAACCTCGTTGTCGGTCCATCTGTCGTATTTTTTAAACTCCATTGTTGATTCGAATAGAAAACAACTCTTACTGCATGTACAGAAACAAACTTTTACAAATGGTGGTTGAAACAAAATGCTGTGTGAACTCAACCAATCAGTATTTTCAGTGCCCAAGTCCTATCCCCAAAAGTTCCTGAACTTTGAAAAAGTAGTACCTCGTGAGCAGGGACTTTTTGAGGGGGACTTTTTACATTTAGATCCTGGTTCCTGTGGTCGAAACACACCGAGTACCACTCCAAAGTCCCCAGTTACTGGGGAAAGTTCCTGCGGTGGAAACATGGCTTATGTAGGTAAAGAATCTACACATTTATTAAAAGGTTAGTTCACCAAAATGTATTTAATTTTTGTATTAATTACCCTCATGTTGTTCAACACTTGTAAGACCTTTGTTCACAAATAAAACTATTTTGTGCGTTATGCATCATGGTGCTTCGTGAGTTCACGTCAGAGGCCCAGACGGAAGACAAGAACTTGATGAATAAAGTTGTTATTTAGATTTAGTTTTTGCACACAAAAATCCTCCTCACTTCATAAAATTATTGTAGAACCACTGGAGTGAGATGGACTTTAACAACATCTTTAGTACCTTGTATGGGTCTTGAGAGAGGAAATGTTCTTTCTGCGCCATCGGATTTCAACAAAAATATCTTAATTTGTGTTCAGAAGATGATCAAAGGTCTTACAGGTGTCGAACAACCTTTAAATGCTGTTTTTTTCGGTAGCCTGAAACACCTACATTTGTATAGCTCTTATAGTAAGTGCTTAAGACTCTCAATAGAAAAAAACATCAACAAGAGAACTATGCTAAAATATGACAACAACCAATTTACACTGGAGTAAAACGTGAAAAACATTTTTATTGGCCAAAATCATGCCAAAATTAAATAATGACACAAAATCGCTGTGTTCACTGGTATTGTTTATATCGTTTAGAGTCAATAATTAATCTTTCACCTTCAACTTTGAGAAGTTTCAGTTTGTTGCTTCAGTATGGCGTGCACAAGTTTGCAGCTCAGTTCGTTGTAATTATTATAGGAGTTGGGTTTCTTTTCCAGAATCCTTTTTACCCTGAGGTTTATTCAAAGGATTTCCTGTATCATTTTGACGTCCCATTGACGTCTGTTGGGCCCCACACTTTCCAAAACTTAGAAATATTTCTTCATCTGGTGACTGAGCATTCAGACTTTTGAGTCAGTGGAGAAAATAAGAGCTTGCGTCTGGTAAGAGTACATCTGGTACCAGCTGTGCATGGTCAGACATGGTTAATCTATAAGACTTGCATTTAAAACATTAGAGAAACTAGTTTGAGACCATATGAGTGTTTTTGTAATGTGACTCCTATTTAAACAACTATCGATCATTGCTTTTCGGTGTGAACATTACTGGAGAAGTTTCTCATGGAGTTCTCCCAAGTTCTCCCATAATAAGTCTGCAAGAAATGAATGTCTTTTTGATGTCACTGTGGGATGGAATACAGTAACATGCTCATTTGCAATGTGATGATTGATCTGTGATGGACTGGCCAACCATCCAGGGGTGAGTTTCCCAATCATTAGCCAACTGTGGTCACAAGTTCTGTCATTACCAACATAAATCAAAGATTCTGTGTTTCTCAAAACCCCAGTTCCAACAGAAATTCGCAAACAGCATCGCAAACTTGTGTGATTGGAATTACAGCTCTCATTCTGTGGTTAGTTTCTTGTTAGTATTACATAAGCAAGCTAACATGGAGTATCCAGTACTTCATATCTTTTAAAGGGGCTATATGTAGAATTCAGAAACCCTTGTTATTAGCAAAACTGGTGGTCATTAGGTGAACTGCAGCCAGGAACTTATTTGGGTGGTTTAGAATTGAATTGTATTGGTCATAATTGTTTTGGGCGTGTGGACAAAAACTACGCTGTTTGGGATCAGTTTGGTGGTTTTCAAATATTAAAATGTTACAGGCTAATTGGTTAAAAATCTAAATTCAAGTGTCGGCAAGTGTTGGTGTTGACTTTGTTAATAAGGTTGAAGGATGTCAAAAAGGCTTAAAAGTTAAATTTTAGTCTGGTCTGCCTCCTAACGGCGCTCATCAATGTCAAAATGATTGAGATGGCAAATCAAATTAAAGTAGGCAGGGTTTAAATTCTTTATTGGCTTGCACCCTATGGCTTGCACACACATAGTCTTTACACACACACAGATGAGCATGTCAATCTATCGCTTAATGCCATTGCGGAGAGAGACTCTATTCTTTCCAGTGAAATCACAAAACAAATTGTTCACAAATTTGTCCCTACTCTTAAAGGACAACTCCGGTGAGAAATGAACCTAGGGGTAATTAACAGATGGTTACAGAGTAGATCGTTCTCTGGGATGCGTTTTCATGAAAATCTAATGTAAAGAGTTTTATCTCTAAAAACAGATTAGCTTATAACGCTTGTCTATGGGGCACAGGGTAGACACAGGGTGGTAAAATTAAATGGCTAGTTAATACCACTAACAAGGCTCAAAATAGCCTCACACTAACACGGCATGCAACATGCAAACAAGGTCCCTACATGCAAACCGAAGCATTGAGAACTTTGTTAGAGTACAAACAGTTTAATAAGAAGATACGTTGTAAACATAGTGCCTTACGCGTTCACGGACAGGCACCATCTCGAAAAACAGTCTCGATGAATCGATCTACGAGCGCTGATCTAAGTGAGCTGGTCGATAGGAATTAAGTTTGTGAAATGTAATAACATGGACATTTTTATTTTTATTTATTTATTTTCTCTGTCTCTGTTCAGTGTTTTCTTCCGGAAACAACGGACCATATGAGATTCCAAGTCACAGTTCATCACTTAGCAGAGCTCTCGTCGCTCGATGAGTCGAGACTGTTTTCCAAGATGGCGCCTGTCCGTGATCGCGTAAAGCACTATGTCTATAAAGTGTCTTCTTATTAAACTGTTTGTACTCTTACAAAGTTCTCAATGCTTCGGTTTGCATGTTGGGACCCTCATTATGCTGCCGTGTTAGTGTGAGGCTATTTTGAGCCTTGTTAGTGGTATTAACTAGCGATTTAATTTCACTACTGTGTGCCCCATAGACTAGTGTTATAAGCTAATCTGTTTTTAAAGATAAAACTCTTTACATTCGGTTTTCATGAAAACGCATCCCAGAGAACGATCTACTCTGTAACCATCTGTTAATTACCCCTAGGTTCATTTCTCACCGGAGTTGTCCTTTAATATACAATCATTGATGAACATCTTTGATAGCGACACCTTCGACACGAAATGATAGGTCAAAAAGCCACCCACAAATAGTCTGTAAACAAAGCATCCGGCTGTCTTTGAGTTGACTTGAACAACGGTTAAAGTTACTCGTCAGGGTGCAGAAGAATACCATAATTCCTACGTTTAACTAGGTTTAAGACATCGATAGTCACGCAGACCTTTATCAATCCAGTCCAGCCACAACACAAAATTGGGAATACCATGCCTTAACACAGAATCGAACACAAAGGCCTGGGGTCAGCTTCCTTTGCTGTTCGTCCAGAAATCCAGACGGATCTCATGAAATGGTGTATGAATGACACGCCAATTCGTATGCCATTTTGGCGTGCTATGAAGACGCATAATTGCTTTTTAGCGTGTTTATCAACGCCATTTCATTCTATCCCCCTACACTGCCCCTACCCCTAAACCTACCCATCACACACACACATCCCCTAAACCTACCCATCACACACACAAAGCCCCTAAACCTACTCATTACAAGGAACATTCTGCAATTTTAATTTTTTCAAAAAACATAATTTAGTATGTTTATAAATCCATTTACCTTGTGGACACACACACATATTCAGACACATTTTGAACGCGTATCTCAAACTCTTCCCTAAACCTACCAATTTGTGTGTTATAAAAAACAGGATATAACAGGCAGATACGACTGCAGGCACAATTTATTCAGAAAGTACAAATACTCCAAGTGTTCCGAGGCAAAACGATTGATTTGTGTGAAGAAAATCCCCAAAAGCGATCGGTAACGTCGAATCCATCCGCCAAAGATTAATAATACATTTCAAATATTGCCGCCGGAAGAAACGTCACGTCAGCTTTGACAGCATTGGCTGTCGTCTGTCTCGTGACCAATTGCGTCATTACAAACTTGTTGTGACGTGTGTTTCATTTGAATCAGAAATATGAACGAGTGCGTTCGTGTTCTGTACACAAAAGAGCACGATCATCATTTCAACGACTAAAACATTAAAATATCAACTCTGTTCTTCACATGAAGATATCGTATGACTTCAGAAGACTTGAGATGCAATATGAGTTAATTTTAATACTGTTTTTTGGTCAGTTTTTGCAATAAATACATGTGACTGTACATCTATTTGCCTGTTACATGCTTTATATTGTTGAGAGTGGGTAGGTTTAGGGTAGGAGTGGAGTTAGTTGCTCCAAAATATAAAATTAGGCTATAAATATTCATTCTGTCAGGTTGGCGGAATCACACGGCGTAGACATACACGCGGAGATGATGGTTTGTTTAGGCGTAGACATGCATGCGGAATCACACAGGTAAACATACATGCGGATAGCTCAAAATGCGTACAGATAACACACCACTTGGCTTTAGAAAGTGCTGTGTATGTTTACGCAAAGTCATGATGTTGAGAAATCCAAGCTCAAGAAGTGGATATTCGTTGATATTTTTTTCTAAGAATCTTTGCATTAACATGGAAGGTACTAAAGATGAGTAGAATTTGCACCGCAGCGCCACCACACCTTAATGTTCATGACAAGAATAGCATGTTTATTGAAGTGAATTAGATTTAAATCACCGTCATGCATAAATTAATTATATTTTTGCAATTTTACACATAATAATCCACGATGATCATTACAAAAAATTGAAAATAGGACTAATGAGACAACTAATGAAATGACAGATGAACTAAAATACTAAACCAGCAAAGAAGATAAAATAATCTCATGAAAGAGAAATTGATTTTACTTCAAAAACACCCATTAACCTCGTAATTGTAAAAAATTCGATATTTTTTTGTATATTAACCTGTTAAGCTGATTTCTAAATTTTGAAAAAATCCTAAGAAATGTATACTCAGACTAAAACAAATACAGTTTGTGAATCCTTTGCACTAAAAGCATAATTATGGTCTCATTTGAAAGCAGACACCTGGCAGTTTACTGTAAAGTCAAAATGATAATATTTTTTATAATAAAAAAAAGCTATAATAAGCTTCAAAGTTTTGTAAAGTTATTAGAAATTTATTTGTATGAAATATCTTTATGAAAATAAAATTGAAGTGGGCCTTGGAGAAATCTAGAAATGCACTACAGCTAAAGCCACAAGTCTGACCATGTTATATTTCAGATCTGAAGATGATCAGTCTAAAACTCTGAATTTTATTAAACGTTTTACAAGATCGTTTCATGTGATTTTATTTTGAGATATCTCTAAAATATCAACTGATGTTTATTGCCATGTCTTCTCAGCTTTCATTCTCTATTTTGCCTCTATTGTTTAGAGGTGCAAACTGCCCCATTCAGTTTGTCTCCCCGGCATTCACACTTCTGCGGACTGGTTATGGCTCTAATTATTATTCTTTTGTCTGCATTATAATTACTAACGATTCTCTATTCAAACTGTTCTATTCAAACCTCATATCTAAATCAAACCTCTCACTTTACCCTCACTGAGACTCTATTGAATGCATTTCGTCCAAATAAGCATTTCAGTAGTTTTACATTTAGAAAATGTTCATAAAAATAAAGTATTTACTCAGTGGCAGGTGCATCTAGGGCAAGCTAGCATGTTAGCTTAGCACACCAGCAAAACAACAATTTATACGATTAAAATCATGTTTTATTCAAAACTTGCTTCATATCACTTTATAATTTATAAGTCGAGTGTTTTATATAACAATATGTGATCTCATGTAGCTTCGGGTCAAAAAATCTGACAGAAAATATACAATGCTAAAAGCTATGTGGAATAGCATTGCATTATAAATATCATCTATTATGAAACCACCCAACATGGCATAAAGAACACAGACCAACCATATATTGCCGCGATTGTGTGTTTATTGTCTTAAAACGTGTCTATCTGCATAAAATAGCGATATAACGATCTCAGGAAGCTGTTTTGGAAATGTCAGATACTTCCTGAATGTCACATGGTGTGTCTGTTCTTCATGTGTTCCATAAGGGGTGAATTTTCAGTAGTACAG
Organism: Pseudorasbora parva; assembly: GCF_024679245.1. Lineage (NCBI taxonomy): Eukaryota > Metazoa > Chordata > Actinopteri > Cypriniformes > Gobionidae > Pseudorasbora > Pseudorasbora parva. Next base: position 35,282,288 of record NC_090188.1, on the reverse strand, counting down.
CTTTCCAGCGCCCTCCGGCTGCCAGAATGAATTGAAAACACAGCATAACACAGTCTACTGCGCTCATAATCACACATCCGCGGATTTTGGATAAAGATTGAATAAATAATACTTCTCTGTATAGAAATTTGACTCAAACATGTGAGAATCTATCAATATTTCTCCACATCTGCACACATTTGAAGTAAAAGCCCTGAGGGAAGTTGTTTTGTCGAGTGTCTTCATGACGACCAAGGAGGAGTTTTTTATGAATGGGAGCAAATGACGCGCATATTACAATCAAAAGGTAGCGACGCCCAAGATCATATTCATAACTCCTGGCACATATTAACACATTACGGTCATTATAAGACTTTGAGAATAAAACAGAGGTAACAAAATTAAACTTTAGTCTTAGATCTTTTTAATGATGTATAGTTTGTCAAGGTAATTACTTACATCTGATAGTAATTTTGAGCTAATTTAAGCAAAGAGAGTTTCAGCACGTCCTCGTCATCGTGACGGTTATCAGGTTTTAAACACTGGTAAATAAAATGAAACATTTACTAACATAATAGAAAGGCTACAGTGCCTTGCGAAAGTATTCGTCCCCCTTGAACTCTGCAACCTTTTGCCACATTTCAGGCTTCAAACATAATGATATGAAACTGTAATTTTTTGTAAAGAATCAACAACAAGTGGGACAGAATCATGAATTTATTGGATATTTCAAACTTTTTTAACAAATCAAAAACTGAAAAATTGGGCTTGCAAAATTATTCTGCCCCCTTAAGTTAATACTTTGTAGCGCCACCTTTTGCTGCGATTAAAACTGTAAGTCGCTTTGGGTATGTCTCTATCAGTTTTGCACTTCGAGAGACTGATATTTTTGCCCATTCCTCCTTGCAGAACAGCTCGAGCTCAGTGAGGTTGGATGGAGAGCGTTTGTGAACAGCAGTTTTCTTCCAGAATGGTCCTGTATTTGGCTCCATCCAACTTCCCATAAATTAACCATCTTCCCTGTCCCTGCTGAAGAAAAGCAGGCCCAAACCGTGACGCTACCACCCCCATGTCTGACAGTGGGGATGGTGTGTTCAGGGTGATGAGCTGTGTTGCTTTTATGCCAAACATAACGTTTTGCATTGTTGCCAAAAAGTTCAATTTTGGTTTCATCTGACCAGAGCACCTTCTTCTACATGTTTGGTGTGTCTCCCAGGTGGCTTGTGGCAAACTTTAAACAACACTTTTTATGGATATCTTTAAGAAATGGCTTTCTTCTTGCCACTCTTCCATAAAGGCCAGATTTGTGCAGTATATGACTGATTGTTGTCCTATGGACAGAGTCTCCCACCTCAGCTGTAGATCTCTGCAGTTCATCCAGAGTGATCATGGGCCTCTTGGCTGCATCTCTGATCAGTCTTCTCCTTGTATGAGCTGAACGTTTAGAGGGACAGCCAGGTCTTGGTAGATTTGCAGTGGTCTGATACTCCTTCCATTTCAATATTATCGCTTGCACAGTGCTCCTTGGGATGTTTAAAGCTTGGGAAATCTTTTTGTATCCAAATCCGGCTTTAAACTTCTCCACAACAGTATCTTGGACCTGCCTGGTGTGTTCCTTGTTCTTCATGATGCTCTCTGCGCTTTAAACGGACCTCTGAGACTATGACAGTGCAGGTGCATTTATACGGAGACTTGATTACACACAGGTGGATTCTATTTATCATTGTTAGTCATTTAGGTCAACACTGGATCATTCAGAGATCCTCACTGAACTTCTGGAGAGAGTTTGCTGCACTGAAAGTTTAAGTAAAGAATAATTTTGCAATTATTTTTCAGTTTTTGATTTGTTAAAAAAGTTTGAAATATCCAATAAATTTCGTTCCACTTCATGATTGTGTCCCACTTGTTGTTGATTCTTCACAAAAAAATACAGTTTCATATCATTATGTTTGAAGCCTGAATTGTGGCAAAAGGTCGCAAAGTTAAAGGGGGCCGAATACCGAATCGCAAGGCACTGTATATGCAATTGCTTTTTACTTCTTTTCTCATAATTGTGAGATATAAACTCACAATTGCCAGATATAAAGTCCAAGATTCCATATTTCTCTAAAGATGTTTGTTGGCACGAGGGCGGGGCAACCTGTCACTCACATGAGATCACAGCGATAGCAAACAACAAAGATCCAATCAATTCCCGATGGACAAAATCAAGTCCCACCCTATATTTATTCTTGTTTGAGAAGCTGTTTCATAGATGTTTTAATGTGTGGGGAATAAATTCAAATTCTCCTAGTACGATAATCCCAGAAAATTGTTCTAATCAATTTCCTCTCTGACATTATGAAGGAACACAATCCTTTTAAACTTGCATGGGTCTTTCAAGTCAGCGATCCTGTGCCTGTTAGATTTGACATACAGCAGCTCTTTAGTTCACCACTTCATCGCTTTTACTATGCAACCACACTGTAAATAGTTGTGTATACCCTTGCAGAGCGAATTACGTGTAATAACCATATGAAGGAACCTGCCCTGTAACACAGTAAGACGCCACATCAGAGAAGACCAACAGTGACGTGGGTGGGGAGCTCAGGGCTGATGAATGCTGATCCATTAAGAAAATGTAAAGCAGAAATGTCATTCGGGACTTTGTGGACAAGACATAAAAAGAGTAATTTTACAGCTACCTCTTTTTTTCCCATTCTAACCACCCAGTGTTTAGAGCCTGGAGGCAGAGGAAATATTCACAGACCAGACTGTGGTTATTATGTCATGCGGCTTTTAGGGATTTCCTAAGCTCTGTATGTTCAAGTGGTATTACTCTCAACATCAGCGAGCTTAGAGGTGCTGGAAATGAAGATTTGTATGTCACTGATTTTTATTGGGAGACTGTAACAAAAGAATTTGGTCTCAAATAGTTTCAAGTATTAAATGTTAAGTGTTTAGTTAGTATGAGTATTAAATGTTTCTTTATCCAAAAGTATTTTGTCATTGAAATACAGTGTTATGCTATTATTCTGGTAACAGGCCAAAAAGATTATTTGAGCATTAATTTCCTTTTGCAAATGGGTCAATATGGTTGTGATGTGATGTGGCAAAAGCGTAGCTTGTGAATATTACAACCAGAGGTGCCTGCCTTACACTCGATTGTGTTACTTTGATAAATAAATAATCTATGTGATGTATTAATCCAGAGATCAGGCAATTTCCAAGCCCTTCATTCGTCTGTATTTGTTAGTCAGATTTCGTAAAAGAAACTGGCTATTGTACATGTGTATATTTTCACAAAATGTGTTGATTTGTATTAGTAAGACACATTCATCTGAAAAGTGGAGCACTATTAATACCTTCTGGAAAAAGTTTTTGGTAATTAAATTCTTCAGCCTACTGCTTACTGCACAATGCACAGTATGTTCTGTAAATTGAATTTTTTATGTATGTGAAACAGTATGCAACTCTCTCTCTCTCTCAAAAAAGAAAGAAAGAAAAAAGTACTGTGCTGTCACTGGGGTGGTACCCTACATAGTAGTAGCTACCTTTTTGTTTTTGTATGGGTACCGTCCCAGTGACAGCAATGTACCTTTTTTTCTGACAGTGAATGATATTTTTTTTATTTAGTTGTTTTGACTACCATGTTTTAATCTTTGGTAGTCAAATCATGAGTAACAAAATATGGTAAGAAAATTGTGCCTGACTTCTAGGTCATCCGTTATTGGAAATGTAAGGTGAAATGAAACACATTGCCTTGACATGAAATTCAGGTAGTATAAGTAGGCGATTTGGGACGCAGCAACAGACTCGGCTCGGGCAGCCATGGGCATTCAAACGGAGCGGTGCGGAACAAGGTGAGTGTTTCAACTTCTCAAATTAAATCCTATGAAAGTTAAGCTTCTAATGGCATGAACTGAAAATGCGCCAGACTGAACACATGCTGTGAATTTATGCCGCGTATTTGATTACCTCAGCTCTCATCACGAGAGCTCATTCACCAATGTGAATGTAATCTGACTCCTGCTGCATTTGTGCCGTGACTCTCGCTCAGTGGCTAAATCACATTATATGGAACAGACACATTCAGTTTTTAATTGGAGTGTCTGTTCTCTAACTGAACTGATTTTATGAAAATGAACAAAATGGGCAAGTGATCCAGTAATCCAGTAGCAGTGGCTTTAGGAGTGGCCTCGTAAGGCAGAGAAGCAAGTGCATTCTGGGAATTGTTGTCTTTCATCCCATGAGACAAAAATATACTTTTTTTTTAGTCTTTTCTCAGTCTAGAAAGCACCAAATTCAAAATTGATTTCACATTTCTACTACATTAATGACCCAGTTTAAATACAGATTTATCTTCTCAGCACTGAAGTACACCTTTAAACCCATCTCCGGCATGACGACGCTGATCTTTCAAATAATCTTTTGAATATCTTTCTATCTAATATGACTTCTGACCTGTAATGCTTCCAGAATCATAATCATACACTTTGTTCGTCAGCTAGAGGAGAATTGGCACCCCGACTGAGCTTGGTTTCTCCCAAGGTTTTTTCTCCATTGTGGCCCTGAAGGAGTTTTGGTTCCTTACCACTGTTGCCTTTGGCTTTTGGCTTGCTCAGTTGGGGACACTTACATTTTAAAATATATTACTGATCTGCCCACATCAGGGCTGGACTGGGGCTAAAATTCGGCCCTGTCAAACCCAGCCCATCCGGCCCATGAGTTCCCCGTGAATGTTTTTGCTGGGGTTGGGGCCTTAAATTGGAGTAAATAAATAAAACTACGAAAATTACAAATAATGATAGATAGTATTGAATTTGCTGCAAATGCAGAGAAATTTAATATTGCTTTTTTTGCACTTGACAGTAAAGCACTGATGATTTTGAGCTAAGATGCAGTAAAGTAAATTTACTGCTTTTAAATGCTATCAGCATTTACTCACTCTCGTGTCATTCCAAACCTGTAGGACTTCCGTGAAACACAAAAGATGTTTTGAAGAATGTTGGCAACCAAGCCATTTTGGTTAGGCTACCATTTAAATATTGTATGAACAAAAAAAACAGACTCATTTAGAAAAACATTCATTTAGGTTTGGAAGGACATCAGGGCGAAAAAAAAACTATCACATTTTTGGGTTGAACTACCCCTTTAAAAACAATCATATTTTGTTTCTGTTGATTATTAATTGATATGTTTACTCATTGATTAGTTCATTAAGTTCACCTGCTTTGCATCTAGTTTGTGTTTTAGTTTCTTCTTGTTGGGTCTTATTCACTGTACATTTGCATGGTGTGTTTAGCTTTCTGTTTGTTCTCAAATTATCTCCTGACTATTCATTTTGTTAAAGATTTCATATTATATTTAATTGTCTGTACAGCAATTGTGATCTCATTATGAAAAAAATTAGCCTGGATGCCAGCTGAAGGGGGGATTTTGAAATCCACTGCCGCTTCAATATACCTGTATATATTTATATCCTATAACTTCATAATCAAAACCTTAATTAATATTCATCTTCCTATATTACCTATATTATTATAATGATTCTATCCAGATTGATTTTGTTTTAGTTTCTTGTTTTCTAAAGTGTGTATTTGGTCTCTGAGGAGTGACTGAGGGTCTGGCCTAGAGATGTGTGATGTGTCACTAAACACTGGCAACAAGGTCATGTGTTTGGATTTTGGAGGTATCACACACCCCTAACATGTCAGGAGTGCAGTAACAGGGTTTGCTCACTTAGCCCGGCTTCCAGATATGAAATATGGATTTGTCTTTCATTTAATTTATTATGTTTTAATCCTTTTATATTTCCTTTTACTGAAACACTAAAGACTCAAGATGAATATTGCCTGTACTAGTGTGTACCTCTCACTAAAAGAAAGCACATGTTATCAGTATGTTTTGGTAAGAACTGGAGCTTAATCAGCTCCAACCTTGGAGAGACTGTGTATCTGTGTATGTGCGCAATATTCTGTGTTACAGATCAGAATGGTGTACAATGGGCACCCGAAGCGATGGGTGGACTTGTTGTTCTGGGCAAGCTGGCGCCTGCTCCAGATCTGGAAGGTCACTGCGGGCCTAATTCTGGGTGAAAGCATCAACAAGTGACACGTCAGTGGAAACGTGCATCAGATTAACTGACTCGAGTGGAAATTTACCATGACTGTGCATTGTCTCTGAGCCAATCAGAACCATCCACATTGCAGTAATGACGTGGATAAGACCTTGAAAACGGTATAACTGTTGGGACAATTGTATGTACGATAGGGCGAGGCAACGAGACGGTGAGAGAGGGAGCGCGGCCTACGAACTCCTTGTGAGACTTGAAGCTGGCTTCTGCTTTTGAAACTGCAAACTATTCTTAAGTAAATTTTTCTTTTATTTAATTGCAATCCTGACTCTGTCTTCATTTCTTCACTACTGGTCCTGGGTCATAAGCTGTTAACCCCTAACAGTTTTGGTGGAGGATGCACGGGCAATCATTCCTTGGTGACACCCCTGGCAAAACAACAAATAAGGTAGTAGAAAGCTTTAATTATTTGGTTAGGGCTGTCTGACTGGAAGAGATTGGGTACGGGGAGCGAGAGAGCTTCATTTCGATAGGAATGGGGATTAATTATACTAAGTGTTTGTTTTTGGGAACAGCATAAGGGTATAAGAAGGTCGCTGAGAGCACGCCACGTTACTACGGGCAACGGCTAACGCGTAGCAGACAGCGCAAGACACGTGTCTAATACAGGGGAGAGCCCATTGGGGGCCACTGGTGTAGCACCACCTCTACAGGGGCACGTCTCTCTGGTGTGTGATCTGTTTGTCTGAGTTAGAGTCTTAAGAGACGGTCACATGGACCAGGGGGCATCGCAAACCTGCTCTCTCTCTTCCATCTCAGATAGGGGTACCCCGAACTTAGAGTTTAGAACTTAGAGAATCAGGCAGTCAGGGAATAAAATATTAGTTATTAGTTAAACAAAATAAAAATAGATTCAGGAGTTGTTTGCCAGGGATGCATCTGGAACGATCCCGAGTAAAATAAAAATTGTGACCCAAATTGGCACGGACCAGTATGTGACGTTTTCGTACAAGTGTCCTTTGCAGTTTCATCACGCAGAAGCCACAGCTGTGTTGGGTAAAGATCGCCGCCTCCATCTCTTGCTGTTTCGGTGAGTATGAACTTTGACTAAAATATGGCTGATAAATTGTGACATGATCAGTAACTTGATCAGTCTTGATAATATGTTGAAATGAAAGAGAGCAAATGCTGTAACTAGCTTTGCTCTGAAGCCCTCACTTAAAAGAAATTTGCAGAGCATATTTATTTAAAAATATTAAAACATAGCAACTTGACTGGCTACAAACAAAGAGTAATAATGAATTTGTAAAATGAGTGGGGTTTAACCCCTGTAAGAAAAATCCCAGAAGATTACTGAGGGATGGTATAGTCTAACTGCCAAACGTAATAAATTGTCTGAAATTACTGGAATTGAGTTGTAGTCTGAAAAAGGGCTTGAGATTGTTTTTGAAAAAGCGAAAACTCCAAGATGTGTGAGCAGCCAGTCTTATCTGCCCCCTCCCCTCTCGCGCGCTCTTCTCTGACTGTCCGAGCGACTGCCGCTTTAGGCACCGCCTTACAGACTGGGAACTAGACTGAAACATGCCAGTTGCTAAATGACAGAGAGTTTTAATTGTGGTCAGCAGGGCCATTTTGTATGTAACTGTAACCACCCACCCATAAGGTGTAGAAATGGTGGCAAATCAGCCCATCAGATTAAATTTTGATGAAACAAAGTAAGAAAGTAACAAAGAAGTGGCTTACACTCTGTCTAACAAAATAATGAAATATGAATTTATCGACTTTAGTTATTATTTTTGAAGGAAAGATCTATGATAATTAATTAAAATTATGAGGTAAAATTAAAGACAATGACCGAAAAACATGTGAGGTGAGAAAATATATAAACAGTGACATTAGAGGTTTAAATGACAGGTTTATAAAAAAGGTGCTTCCTGTTCCTCTTTTCTAATAATGTTAATTTGTCTGAATGTTGGTAAAAACACTGTTTGTAAGATAAATTGGTGTTAATATGTTAAAAACCCTAGATGCTGGTGTTTTGGTTTAAAAAAGTTAAGCTGGTGCAGAGCTGTAATAAAACAATTCGCTTATCTGAATCTGGCCCCCACCGTTTCTGGTGCTAGGGCCGAACTTGCTACAGTAACAGAGACTTAATCTGAGAAATGTGTAGTTTCTAAATTAATTGTATGGAAAAAAGACAAATATAAACTTATGATTAATGGAAAATGTGATCTCTGTCTAAGGATAGAGTTTAAAGGAAATGTTTGATGTCTTATTTGAAAACAATTTTAATTTCTAGCCAGATCTTATGCTGAGCTAGTGTGAGTAGTATAAAGTTTATGAAAACACAGTGAACCATCCTGAATAACTCAGAGTCTCTCTCTCATTCAAAACCAGCTCAATGCTGTTATCTGAGCCTGTGTCATAGGTGATAAGAGATTTCTAGTAAAAGCACAGTGCATCAGTTGAAAATCATAGAGACAGTGATTTGTTAAAAAGATTGAAAGTGCCATTAGGAGGGCAATAATAAAGGTATCAAATGTTTTCAAATACATAATTTTAATTAACTGAAATTTTTAAAATAAATTATCCCATGACCAGTGACATCTTTGTCTAATCTTAGCCGCCACCATGCACAGGACCAATGGATCAGGTCAGAGTCAACATGCAGGACATTAAATTGAATGGACAGTGGTTATGGCTAAATTCACTGAGTATAATCTACGCACTAATATGTTGCGGTTTGAAGGATGTAAAATGGTATAAGTGATTAAGTAGTGTTATGATTAACCTGTCTCCATGTTTTACTTATAGTAAGCAGACTAAATGGCTCTGGTGACTCTTGAATGCACTTTCCCCAAGGCTCCAGAAAAACATCTGATCCATTTAAAGGGTCAAAGATCTCAAGCGATGACCAATGTGAATGAGGGTGATTCGCCGAAGACGGGTAAGATCCTCTTTTGGCCAGCGGGGGACGACCTAAGACATGGGGGTCACCGCCATTGGGCACTTCCAAGAAGGGAGGTGTTTTATGTGAGGTGTGTATGAGAGTTGAACCGATGTCTGTGAGGCCAGCAGCATCAGTAAGGGGGGACACTGTGGTTGTAGGGGCCGAGAGTCCAGACAGGACACAGCAGGGCCTGCCCTAATAATGGCTCCTCCATACCGCTCACTCAAATACCGCATTGTTTGTGAATACCAGGGAAGACCCTGAGTGAAAGTTATGATGGTAAAGGTCATTCAAGAGCCAGCTGAGACCATGAGGTGATTGTCATTAATTTTTGTGGAGACCAGAAAAAAAATGTATTAATTGAATCAGTAAAACTGTGATATTGAACTAATATTTCCATATCATGAGTTTAATCCTGCAGGTCATTAGATATGGCAGAGGAGAATTTGAAGGCATGGTGGTGTCTAAAGATAAGAACAGCTGTTGAAGTTTAAAGAGGAGGTCTGGATAACAAAAGGTATTTAACTAAAGTAACTTGAAGAAAATAATTCATAGCATAACTTATTTTGAGATGATTATATAGCTCTAATTTGAAAGTTAAACATTTACATTTCTAAACTTTGTAAAGGTTAAAGGTTAATGAATTTAATAAAAGAGACTATCCGTGTAAGAGAAAGAGAGACTGCTTAAGAAGGAGGAATGGTGCTCTGTCTGTTATCGTCGTGCTAAAGCTGAAACTAAACAAAAGCAATGATATCAGAACCAAAACAACCCAGCTGACTTCTCTAAAAATGAAGGAATAATGAACAGACATGATTTGAAATTGGTTAAGAAACCATGTAAGAACTGAGTTTAAATATTTTTTAGTTAAACACTAAAAGCAAATTTTGAGAATGAGCAATTCATAGTTATATGTTTAATGTGCGTATGTTTGTTGATGACTGCACTTTATGTTTTGTATGTGTTGGTTTGTGAAACTGTTCTGTCCTGATAGTGTGTGTGAGGTCATTAACCTCTGGAATGAGTGTTTATCATTACAGATGGGTTAAGGCAAACGACAACTTTTAAAGAAACTGCTAATTCTGAAGGAATCTGGTGAAAAGATGATCCAGAACATGGGACGAGCTTTAAGTGGACTGGTATCCAGCTCTGTCCGTTACTGGTAATTATGACTAATTTTGTCATTTATGATGCTGATCTGAATTAATCTCTGGATTAGTTGAAGTGGAATTATAAAGTTAAGAATGGCGTTTCTTAATGGGTTAAACACCCATCTCTAAATTTAACTGAGGGTTTAAATTGAAATATTCAATTGATTAGAAATGTTAAACATAAATGTTAGAAACTTGACGGCAGAGACAAAGTGACAAATTGGCTGAAGTCACTATCTAAATTATCCAGAGATTCCCTCATATTTCTGAAGGCAGAAGGGCGACCAAAAAGATAATTTCTAAAAGAAAAAGTTTGATTTTTGTTTTTTTTATTTGTTTCATCCCTTAAATGGATGCAGGACATTAGATGTCTAGTAATAATGTCTAATTAATGTTAAAGGAGCAAGTGACTTTAAGTTTTTCGGTGTGACTGGGATTGAAAGATGAATAAAATAATATTTTGGTTTCTGTAGAGCAGTAGAGATAAGACTGAAACAATAATGATCACATGGTGCATCTGCACTGGAGACTTACTATTTTGATAAAGAATAATGTGACAAGTTAAAACAAGAGAGAAATAGCCCTAAAGATTAATGTTGTGGAAATAAAACTTCTGACAGAATTTAAGTACACTTCACATCAAATTAAGTTAATATATATTGAACAATGAATGATATTCAAAATACAGATTGTTTTAAAACAGTTTTAAATAAATTGATGATGACAGTACAAATTTGAATACTTTATAAAGTAACTTGGGAGATTATGGAAATGTGTAAGTTCTTGGGAAAATTATAACAATTTTGGTGTAAGAGGCAAAGGAAGGCTAGTGAGGATTTGATGAGAAGTATCACTGCCAGATGACATAAATCAACAGGGTAAAGATTTTGGTCATTTGGAGCTTATGCCTGAAGAGTTTTAATGGACAAGACATTGAAAGAAAAATGTTACTTTAAAGGAAACCCTAATGAATGGATTTTGAATGGTTTACTAAATAACATGGGTTTGAAAAGTTATTTTGAAAAATAATTGGTATTGAGTATGATTAAGCACAATGTCACAAGATAAAGATGTGAACAAGCTGGTTGAATGTAATACAAATGGATAAATATGTCACTTTGATGTGAAGTTTTCAACATTAACAATTTTATGGTTATGTTCATTTAAGTTAAAAATGATGTGGGCTATCATGAGTGAAAACTGGATTTGATGGAAAAAGCAAGTGTAACAAAAAGGTTTGAGTATGTGGAAATCTATGTGGAAAAGAAAAATATGAGTTATGAAAATGGGTTTAACAAGAAGGTTCTTGAGTAAAATCAGGGAAAAGCGATTGAAATGGATGTTATGTACATGTTTGGGAAAGAAATGAATAGAATGTGAAATTAAGATGGTACATGTATGTAGACTGTAAACTGAAGGATGTTTTATGTAGAGACTGAATGTAATTGGATGGATTATGATGCCTATTTATTTTGTTTATTTTTATTTCAGACCACTATTGTTTTGAAGATGAAAAAGGTCTGTGTTTTGAAAGAAATGTATTTAAAATCCCTATTTTTAGATGAGATATCTTGGTATTTCTAATGGGGTGGTATTTAACATGGGGTGCTAATGTAGAATGTCCTCTTGAGGATGAATATGTGCTGATTGTAATCAATCAACCCATTGATAAAACCAAATTAGATGAGATTAATAATGATTGAAGTTAAATCCCTGAGGGGAAAAGAGATTTTCTTTTTTTCAAAGATTATAAACTAAAAAGGGGAGAGCATTGAACATTATGAAGCGGCCTAAAATTGGTAGACCAACTTTAGGGGGTCATTGGGACCCCAAAGTTGGCCTTTAGGAGGGAGTGAAGGGGGGATTTTGAAATCCACTGCCGCTTCAATATACCTGTATATATTTATATCCTATAACTTCATAATCAAAACCTTAATTAATATTCATCTTCCTATATTACCTATATTATTATAATGATTCTATCCAGATTGATTTTGTTTTAGTTTCTTGTTTTCTAAAGTGTGTATTTGGTCTCTGAGGAGTGACTGAGGGTCTGGCCTAGAGATGTGTGATGTGTCACTAAACACTGGCAACAAGGTCATGTGTTTGGATTTTGGAGGTATCACACACCCCTAACATGTCAGGAGTGCAGTAACAGGGTTTGCTCACTTAGCCCGGCTTCCAGATATGAAATATGGATTTGTCTTTCATTTAATTTATTATGTTTTAATCCTTTTATATTTCCTTTTACTGAAACACTAAAGACTCAAGATGAATATTGCCTGTACTAGTGTGTACCTCTCACTAAAAGAAAGCACATGTTATCAGTATGTTTTGGTAAGAACTGGAGCTTAATCAGCTCCAACCTTGGAGAGACTGTGTATCTGTGTATGTGCGCAATATTCTGTGTTACAGATCAGAATGGTGTACAATGGGCACCCGAAGCGATGGGTGGACTTGTTGTTCTGGGCAAGCTGGCGCCTGCTCCAGATCTGGAAGGTCACTGCGGGCCTAATTCTGGGTGAAAGCATCAACAAGTGACACGTCAGTGGAAACGTGCATCAGATTAACTGACTCGAGTGGAAATTTACCATGACTGTGCATTGTCTCTGAGCCAATCAGAACCATCCACATTGCAGTAATGACGTGGATAAGACCTTGAAAACGGTATAACTGTTGGGACAATTGTATGTACGATAGGGCGAGGCAACGAGACGGTGAGAGAGGGAGCGCGGCCTACGAACTCCTTGTGAGACTTGAAGCTGGCTTCTGCTTTTGAAACTGCAAACTATTCTTAAGTAAATTTTTCTTTTATTTAATTGCAATCCTGACTCTGTCTTCATTTCTTCACTACTGGTCCTGGGTCATAAGCTGTTAACCCCTAACACAGCCGAACTCAGCCCCGCCCACACATTTTTTAGGTTGGTCAGTTCGGTCTGGCTTTGCTCCATAGAGGAGTAATTATCTCCGAACAGAAACTGTTCGGACCAATGAAATCACCAGGGCGGGCTTTAGACGATGACGGACAGATGATAAACAGTAACGTAATCATGCACGTCATCAAAGGGGCTTGGGTAATATTTGTTCAAATCCTAAACGGAGAGCTTGTTTTGTATATGCATTCACCTTCACAATTTCTCTCAGAAATGATGATCATGTTGGGTAGGTACTCTGTGTATCCTTAAATTCTTTTGTTTTTTTACAACACCGGCAAAGATCGTGTATTCCAGCGCATGTGCAGACAGGGTTGCCAAGTTTTTACAACGAAACCCGCCAAGTACTAGCCCTAAACAAGCTTGGGGGGTGAAATGTGTGTTATTTTGGCAAGGTTGCCATCTAAAATTCGCATTTATGGGTCTACTGTATGTATCACATAATAGTCACTTCAACCCGCGGACATAGAACACAACCCGCGAAAAAACGGAACTCTGTTGACATTTGACATTGCGTTGCTCTGATTGGTTGTTAGTCTATCCAATTGAGGTCTTTCCTGGTTGGGTTGAAACACGCCCCATAATCACAGCCCAATGGAGCAGTTTCAGACTCATATTCTGACTAGAATTGAGTATGACCACGTCAGGTTAGAAAAAAATAATAATCAGGTAAAATAAATTTTTATTGTGTTGATTATTGTACCATTTTCTCTTTATGTTTTTATGTATTTTTTTTCTACATTATCGAAAATACAAATCTAATGGAAACAAGTATTTAACTTTATTGCTAAAATGCATACCTAGATAGGCCTCCTCAAGCATCACAGAACAAATTAAACTGGGTATCTGTTATGCAAGTAATAGCCATCATTTTACCATCTCAGTTAACTATAGACCCGGTATAGTCTGCCTAACCCACTTCTAGCCAAAATAACTTTCAATTTGGTGACATATAATTTCCAAAATAACTTGCAAGATGTATGATATTCCATCATGTAAAATCAACAGTGGTTAGAAGGTGTTTTTCTTTGACATTTGACTTTGTTCATGTTCTAGATGACTATTCTTGGGCTATGGTTAGACAACTATTCAAATTTCACTAACAGCCCAAATTTTGCCTTGTTTTAGCCTAGACGTCTGGGCTGTGTTTGGATGACTATTAGATGTCTTTTAAATGCAAAATTGCAAGACACACACACACACGCACACACACACACACACACACACACACACACACACACACACACACACACACACACACACACACACACACACACACACACACACACACACACACAGCGCACAGTATCTAGCAAGTAGTATGCATATAGCATATAGTATAAGTAATATCATTCTCAAAAGTGCTATTAGTAAATTAAAGGTGGACTATATATTAAGACATCCTGAAGTTTTCATGAAATTCAGGTAGATATATACAACTCTGGAAAGAATTAAGAGACCACTGCAATTTTCTTAAATCAGCATCTCTACAAGTATGGAAGCCATTCCATTCCAATGTCTGTTGAATTCTAACACAGGCACACCTCATTCTACTAAATGAGGTGCTGATTAGATGATCACCTGAACCAAATCGTATTTAATAAGGTAAGTATAAAAAAAATACTTCTGTGGTCATCACTATCTCTTGCAATAGGACCAGCTGAATGGCAAAAACAGGGCTAGTAGTACCTCAGAACTAATTGGAATCAAAAAAATAACTATTGACCATGCCAAAAAAGTTGAAAAGCAAAGTTTTGAGTGAGGAAAAGAAGAGTTAAATTCTGGCTTTACTAGCAGAGGGATACAGTGAGTGTTGGGTTGCTTCCATCCTTAAAATTTCAAAGACGGTGGTTCATAATAACAAGCTCAAGCAGCAGACATTGGGGACAACAAAGCTACAGACAGGCAGAAGGCGAAAATGACTCTCCACTGACCGGAATGGCCACCAACTCATTTGAATGTCACTAAACAACCATAGGATGACATCAAGTGACCTACAAAAAGAATTGCAAAAGGCAGCTGGGGTGAAGTGCAAGGCGAGGACGGTTCGAAACAGGCTCCTAGGGGCAGGGCTGAAGTTGTGCAAAGCTATAAAAAAGCCCTTCATCAATGAGAAGCAAAGAAGAGGCAGGCTGAGGTTTGCAAGAGACCATAAGGATTGGACTTTAGTGTAGAGGACTGGAGTAAGGTCATCTTCTCTGAGGAGTCCAATTTTCAGCTTTGTCTAACACCTGGTCGTCTATTCGTTAGGCGGAGGTCTGGAGAGGCCTACAAGCCACAGCGTCTAGCACCCACTGTAAAATTTGGTGGAGGATCGGTGATGATCTGGGGGTGCTTCAGCAAGACTGGAATCGGGCAGATTTGTCTTTGTGAAGGACGCATGAATCAAACCACGTACAAGGTTGTCCTAGAAGAAAGCTTCCTTCTTCTCTGACAATGTTCCCCAACTCTAAGGACTGTTTTTTTCCAGCAGGACAATGCTCAATGCTACACAGCCAGGTCAATCAAGGTGTGGATGGAGGATCACCAGAGCAAGACCCTATCATGGCCAGCCCAATCGCCAGACCTGAACCCCATTGAAAACCTCTGGAATGTGATCAAGAGGAATATGAATGGTCACAAGCCATCAAACAAATCCAAGCTGTGGGAATTTTTGCACCAGGAGTGGCATAAAGTCGCCCAACATCAATGTGAAAGACTGGTGGAGACGCATGAAAGCTGTGATTCAAAATCGGGGTTATTCCACCAAATATTAATTTCTGAACTCTTCCTAAGTTAAAACATTAGTATTGTGTTTTTTAAAAATGTATATGAACTTATTTTCTTTCCATTATTCAAAAGCTGTGTCCCAAAGTGAAGTGCGCGCACTTCGAAGGCCGCATTTGAAATGCGATTATGTCATAGCGGCACTACGAAGGCTGTCCCAATGTGAAGGCTGCACTCTCTGGAGGCCGCATTTGAAGTGCGATTACGTCACAGCGGCACTACGAAGGCTGTCCCAATGTGAAGGCTGCACCCTCTGGAGGCCGCATTTGAAGTGCGATTACGTCACAGCAGCACTACAAAGGCTGTCCCAATGTGAAGGCTGCACCCTCTGGAGGCCGCATTTGAAGTGCGATTATGTCATAGCGGCACTACGAAGGCTGTCCCAATGTGAAGGCTGCACCCTCTGGAGGCCGCATTTGAAGTGTGATTATGTCACAGCGGCACTACGAAGGCTGTCCCAAAGTGAAAGCTGCACCTCTGAAGGCCGCATTTGAAGTGCGATTGCGTCACAGCGGTATGACGAAGGCTGCCGCAATTCATGAGCGACTTCAAAATGTGCCCTTCGGTTCTCAGGCAAAGGAAGGGTACAGCAGATGGAACCTTCCCACAACTTTGCAGCCTTCCCTATCCCAGAATTCATAGCACACTGGTGACTACAGGATTTGACTGGTCCGCATTCCCGCGGCACTCGATCAGATTTCCCAGTTAAATACGGTATAGCGGTCGGTAACTCAAGTGTAGCCTGGATACTATTGAACACAACAGCGCAAGCGCTTGAAGTAAATAAAACGTTTTTTGCATTCGCACAGTTCCAAGTTCCCTGCCCTGAGCAACCAATATAAACTTTAATTTCCCAATTTTTATATGCTATTTATTTCTCAACCATTCTCTCAAGAAGAGGGATCAGTCCATTATCACCCTTGATACTCACCCACTGTTGTGAGAGCACAGCAGAGATCGCAAGGCTGAATCTGAAATCGCCCACTGAAGCATCATTCACTTTTCCCTATGTTATCCACTAATATAGTCGGACAGCGGTTGTGTGTACATCAGCTGTAGGCCTACACTCGTTATTGCGGTGCAAAGTGAGATTGAATGAGTGCACTTAATAACGTCCACTATGGTTACGGAGACCACTGCAAATGGCTGTCCCCTCAAATAATGTTTACAGAGAGCGATTTCAGATTCAGCCCTTGATTACAGCGGAGAATTCAAAGTTCACGCGGTGCGCGCATTAGAGCGGTTTCTGCAGGAGCGACATGATGCGATTAACAATGCTCACCATATAGATCAGATTCAGAACAGAGCGAGTGCATTTAAGTTTTTTTATGGACCCATTTCATATACTCTAGTCCTCAAAACTAGTATGGGCATATATTTTATCACGTCTTCTTCAAATTAAATGTAAAGAACATGCATACGACAGCGATGACAACAGATTATTCTGCTACATGAATATAAGTATATAACTTACAATACAATAATGTAAGTTAATAAACAAACTGAAAATTCAAAGAATATTGGGCAAAAAGGAACTGCTATATTTTTTCTGTGTTAAACTGACACATTTGTTCAGAGATCAGTGTTCTTAAATGTATTGAAAATATCCCAGACCTTTCATCTTACTTTCTTCTCCCTCGTTTTGGCAGTTTGTTGTTATATAGGCCTGGGGTTAGATTTTTAAAATGCTTAAGGTGCCATTCACTCTGTTTTTTTTTTCTCTCCATGGTCATATTAATATTCATGCATCTGTAATGAGTTTGTTGCAGGTCTGTTTTTTTTTTTATTGGTTGTTTTCCCACACAGCATAATTTTGTGGGGTTTTGCAAGCTCTGTATTAACTCTAGTGTGGAATTTTTGTTCAATATTCACACAGGACAGTAAAAAAGGGCATTCTAGGTCTGCATAGGAAAAAAATACTGTCATATAACGTGAAACTGACTTTGGAAAAATACCTTGATATACCGCCCAGTACAAAATTTATGTCACATTTTTGAATTGGAATTCAAAGTAGAATCTATAGAAATAAAATCCAATGAAATCCAAAGAAATAGCAGTAAATATATAGTATCTATAATATATTGTACCTGTAAAAAAAAAAACAAAAAAAAAAAACATGTAAACGCTGTTATTCACACAAGTATTTCAAAAAACATTGTTTGAAATGCCATCTATATATATTAAGATTTTAATCTAGATGCAATGACAGACATTTAAGGACTGAACTATAAACTATACAGCACTGATCATCCTGTCATTCAAATTTAAATTCCAATTCAACATTCTGTTGACAATTTAATTCAAATGCACACTCAGAATGTTGCCCAAGCCTTCTTTACAGATACACCCACATGCACATGTACTTAAAACCCACAAACACAACATGATTTTGAACTCTACTCTACGTACTGCTGTGCAAGGTCACAAGCTTCTACTGCAATCTTTAAACATTCTCTCTCTCTCTCTCTCTCTCTCTCTCTCTCTCTCTCTCTCTCTCTCTCTCTCTCTCTCTCTCTCTCTCTCTCTCTCTCTCTCTCTCTCTCTCTCTCTCTCTCTCTCTGTCTTTATTTAAACGTCTGCTGTGACAATCCACAGGACAGCCGGGCCATTGACGTCAGAGACAGGCCCATGAAAGAAAATGAGTCCCTAGAGGCTCTAGAGAACTTATACTCATCTTCACAGTTAGTAACTATTTCAACAACGATGATAAGAGGCAAGCATTTAGCCCCATTTACTCAGCGCCTGAAAATAAAACCCCATAATGCATCCAGACTATAATGACATGCATGACGGTGCTTTCATACACACACACCGTTTGTGGTTTTCATATTATTATAGTCTAGAATCTAGATTATGACTGTAATTTTTCCCTGGACAGTTTTGTCTTTTTAAAATAGGCTCCAGGTTGATGCCTGTGTTTTTTTGTGCAACAGAGGAAGAGCAATAATCAGCAAATACAGATAAAACCCCATTTTTTTTGGAATGTGAATAGCTGGTACTATATGTAATTCTGAGCCATTCAATCTCAGTGATCATTGGTTAAACAAGATTCACTGACGTATCGCTGATGCATATTGAGATTAGAGTGACGTTAGGGCAGCGTTATAGTGTTGCGTGAGCAGTGCTGTAAAGAGAATATGAGCGGAAGGTGCCACAGTAGCAGAGCACAGGGGGAGACACCACATTCATCTCTGTCAGCCCACCATCATTAAACTGATCTAGGACAGGACCAGCTTCAGCATTCGCACAGTATGAAATCTCCCATTCCTGAACCAAAATTTATTTGATTTTAAATATTTGTCACAATCAATATGATTCGATCATTTTTGGGATTGGGTTGTGCTGACTGGGGCCAGTAAGCATCTGCCAACAGTGCCTAGCAACCACCAAGAATACCCTAGCAACTGCAATGAGATTTGAAAACAGTGACGTGTGTAACTTTGCACAAAATTAACACTGTTACTGAACTAAATCGAATCAACATTTATCTAAATTGAGCTGAATAATGACAGTAGAGCTGCTTTACACCTGAAATTTAAATTGTTGGGGTTACAATTATAATAATTGTGTAATGTTAACACTGTTATTTTCTGGTTTATTACCATGAAGCAGCTTTGAAATAATCTGTATTATATGAAGTGTCATATGTCTTTGATCACTATAAGTAGCCCTCATTTTTGGGTGATGTCGCTATGAAATTAAAACTGACAATTCCTTTTTTATGGAATATTGCAGTTAAATTATTTATCCGTTCACAATTTTTTTATTTATTCATGTGCCCTGGTAAACTTTAATATCAAATGCAAATAAAAATCTGCCCCGTGACTTTTAGCAACAAAATAGCTACGCTACTGGATCCCTACGTTATATTTCTCAGCAATAATGGGCTTACTCACTATTTTAAACTCACATCTACATTGTTAAGAGAGACGCTGAATAGACGCAGTCACGCATCTCTCTCTCTCTCTCTCTCTCTCTCTCTCTCTCTCTCTCTCTCTCTCTCTCTCTCTCTCTCTCTAATTAAAATAAATGCTATAATCCATTCATTCAAATAAACATATTACTTTATACACTTTACTTTATCTCTGTGTCTCATTCGAAGCGTGCACAATGCTAGATCTAACTAGCCGTAACTGATGAGAATAATCGTCAATGTTACCCTTCCGGTCAAATATTGCGCTGCAAACATCAATAACCGCTTTAAGTTGTCAGTGTGTCAGTGAGTTGTCAGTTATGTAAGTTGTCTTATAACCAAGCAGATCCCTTTTAGGTAATAAGTCGTTAAGCTTGATAAAGCCACAGTTCCCTGCTTATCTCTAACCATTTGTCTTCCTATACCCTCTATTATTGCTTTAAAATAGAGCCTTTTGAATTGAAATGGGTTTTGTTGTTTGCACCGACTTGCGCATATGAACCGCTCTGTGATATCGTGTCTGTGGATAAAGAAGACTGTGTGTGAGCATCAGCACTTCACGTGACATGAACATGAAACCAGTCAACATGAACATGAAACCAGTCAAACATGAAACCAGTCTTCATTCACCCAAAGGAAAGCATATTTACACTACATGACAAGCAGGACGAGCGAGAGCCGTAAAAGAGGTGTGCGAGGTCGGTGAGTAATTGGAGGATGAGTGCCAGCTGCATGTCACACCAGTCTATTGAACGTGAGCAATTGTTTTGAAAACCTTATCTATATAAAACGGTCCCTTAGGGGGCTTTCACACTTGCTTCGATTGCCTTGACCGAACCTGAGCTCGATTGCTCACCCATCCACCTGGCCTCGCTGGACTGTGTTCATATTATATTATTTGGTGCGAACCAGGGTTCGTTTGCGTCATCAAAGCAGCAGTTGTTTAGCCGGTTGCTTAGAAACATCAGCCAGCGTGAAGGTGGCAAAATGCAAAGCGTTGCTCCAGTTACTTTTATATTTTTGTTTTTAAACTGTTGGCTTTGTTACCAAAGCTTCAGTACGTAATGGCGCTTGCGTCTATCTGCTGCGAATGCACTGCAAATGCTCTAAAGAACGCCTAAGTCGAGCAGAGATGATATCTACAGCTCTCTGCTAGCAGTATGTCAGTGATGCTCATCAGGTTAATGAGTGAAATACACACAAAACACATATTTTTTTCAACTCATATGTCATTAATAGCGGTTCACTTCCGCAATTTAGTACGATTGCGGTATGCGATATGTGATTCGCGGGTGCGCACCCGAGTTCGGATACAATTGTTCGGCTTACAATTTGCAATGTAGCTGCTGTCAGATACAATACAGCTGACTACTTCAACTGTCAAAAACAGTTTCTTTGCGAAATCTCCATTACGCTGAGCCTTGTTTAAAAAAGAAAGCCTGGACAATCCAATTGCTGATTGTCTGAGCTGAAGCAGGTAGCCCTTTCTTGGGTGAGCCAAAGCACACCAACAACTGGTCTGTCTTTCTCCACAAGACTTCTCCAAATAGATCCTCTATGCCCAGATCAGATGAAGTCTCCCTTTTTCCGCTAATACATGTGGTGGAGGATGGAAGGCCTATTGAATCACTGACCATGCCACACTCGATGGCACCTTGGGCACATAGCTCAATCTTGGATACAGGATCGCTTTAACATTGCCCGGGGCAAACTCCCACTTGATAGCAAGGAGAAAGGCAACCTTAAGGGTCAGGTTCTTTGCCTCAGCCAACTTGAGCAGTACTAAGGGAGCCGTAGACAGCCCTTCAAGAACCACTGCCAGATCTCCTCCCTGTCTGCCCTATCATCCAACCCCTCGCCCAGGAGATTGCCATCCCTTCCACACTTTACTGAGGTTCAGAAGAGCCACGTTAAGGAAACCACCAAAAAATTAAGCAGTCCACCTACACCTTGGGATGACTGTTCTACTTTAGTCGTTCATTACCATTGTCAGCCCAATCATTACCCAGCTTGTTAATCTCTCTCTCAAAACTGGTCACATCCTTCTTGCCCTTAAAGCTGCTGTCATCCATCCAATACTTAAGAAACCAACTCTAGACCCGGAGGTCCTTGCTAATTATAGGTCAATCTCCACCTCACCTTCCTGTCAAAGGTTATATTGAAGGAATCTACCTCTCAGCTCCACAACCATCTAAAAAACAACAACTTATTTGAGATATTTCAATCAGGCTTTCGTTCGGCCGACAACACCGAAACAGCTCTGCTTAGGGTGACAAATGGACTTCTTATGACAGCTGATTCAGCATCACCATCACTGCTCATTCTCCTCAACCTAACAGTGGCATTCAACACAGTAGACCATACCATCCTCCTGGACCGCCTCCACAACATAGTTGGACTGTCGGGAGTAGCGCTGCAGTGGTTTCAGTCCTACTTTTCTGGCAGGACTGAGCGTGTTATATTAGGAGAATGCTTCCCCTTAGTCCTCTCATCAGCAGACATGGCCTATCCTGCCATTGTTATGTTGATGACATGCAACTTTATCAAAACTGCCCCAAGCCCCTCCACAGCTCTGTCGTGACTCACCACGTCTTGAGGAGATGAAGGCATGGATGAAAAGCAACTTCCTCCAGCTGAACTCCAACAAAACTGAGGCACTACTTGTTGGCACCCCTCATCAGATCAACTCCTTTCCCTTATCCCAGCTCACTTTTGACAGCCAGGTAATCACTTTTTCCTCCACAGTCAGTAACCTAGGGGTTCAGTTTGACCCCCAGCTGACCTTCAATGACCATATTAAATACATCTGCAAAACCTCCTTCCACCACTTTCGAAACATCTCCAAACTCCGTCCCCTCACCATATCTACAAGAACTCAGCTCTCTGAAATCCTCCACCTTCACCCTCAGATCTTCAGGCCACCTGCTTCTTCAATTCCCCACCACCAGGCTTCGTACCATGGGAGACCAAGCTTTCTGCTCGGTTGCACTGCGGCTTTGGAACCACCTCCCAAGTGAGCTGAGAGCAGTACAGTGGCTGGACCAGTTTAAAGCAGAACTGAAGACTTTTCTCTTCAGAAAGGCTATTATGTGTTGATTTTATTTATTAATCTACATTTTGACTTTTTATTCATTTTTGTTATTTTCCCTTTTTCCTTTGGAGCCAATAAGCAATTCTGAGCATGGCATGGTTGTTGGTGCCAGATGGGCCGTTGTTGGTGCCAGAATTTGGCGTAAACAGAATGAAAACATGGATGCATCATGCCTTGTTGCCACTGTGCAGGCTGGTGGTGGTGGTGGTGTAATGCTGGTGGTGTAATTGTGTGGGGTGTTTCCTTCAAATTAGAATTAAGACAGTTCTGAATGTGAAAGTGGGTCAAACACAGTATTAGTATGATTCCTAATAATCCTTTAGGTGAGTGTAAATAAAATCTATTATTATTATTATTATTATTATTATTATTATTATTATTATTATTATTATTATTATTATTATTATTTAACCCTGTTTGGGACTCTGGAGCAAGTCACAGGCCTCATCCTCTGAGTTCCATGGAGGAAACGCACAACCAAATGGTGCTTTCCCAGGGGCCCATCACCTACAGGAGCATGGAAAGACACAAAGGCAGCCACATACACCTTAAGTGTGGATGGGGTAAGACAAGCAGATAAATAATCTAAAAGGAATTCCAGCACTGAAGCAACCAGGCAGTGAACTGGGTCCATCTTACCCTCTCTACACCAAGTGGAAAGCACATTCCAAATTTCCTTGTGGCAGGAGCCCTGGAGCTAAGTAAGGTCTTGACTACACCTGCCAATAGGCCAGCCTCTAGGTACCAGGCCCCCTCAGGGACCAGACCCAGAGACTCCAAAGCTCTGACCGAGAGTGAAATATTGTGCCTCCCTTAGAGGGATCTGTCATGGGAGGCCTGTTAGCAGTGCTATGATGTCTGAGAACCATACTCATGTTGGCCAATAGGGTGCTAGTAGAAGTAGACTGATCCCTTCTCTGCTGACCCGCTCCAAGACTCCCAGGAGCAGAGTGATCGGGGGAAATGCATACAGACACAGCCTTGGCCACGTCTGCACCATGGCATCCAACCCCATGTGTAAGAGAAAACCACAGTGGACAGTGGGGCATCTCTCGAGATGCAAATAGATCCACTTCCACTGGGCGAAACCTCTTGCACATGGCCTTCACTTCCTCTGGGTAAAGACTCCATTCCCTGGGCTTCAGCCCCTGCCTTGACAGGACATCTGCTCCCTGAGTTTCCCCTGGGGCCACATCTGGTGTGCAAGTCTGCTAGAGGGTGCGACCTCAGACCCATTGACGATTCAGATACGAGACTACTGACATATTGTCTGCCCATATCAGGACACCGTGGCTGGGAAAAAACATGGGAAAAGCTCTTCAGAACTTTGAAGACAGCCAGCATTTCCAGGCAATTTATGTGCCAGGAGGAATGTCAGTCCTCCCACAGACCTCTCGCAAAGTGGCCGTCAATGATCACGCACCAACCGGTGTGAGAGGCGTCTGTTGAACGGTCTTCCAGCAACATGACACTCCCAACACTGGGCCTTGGGACAGAAACCAAGGTTGCTTCCATATGGAAAGAGAACTAAGGCATCTGCGCATTTGTCAGGGTTCTGTAACGGAGGAAAAGGCTGGATTCAAATGCGGGTCAACAAAGGCTTTATTAACTGAACAAAAAATATGCTGAAGAAATCTTCAGCCAAACAGCAGTCCAGACAGGGAGAACAGAGCTGCGCGAATGACCCCGAGCCTTCCCAGGAGACAGCTACGATCCAATGGCAGAGGGTTAGCACCAAGTTCAACGAGAGATGGAGAGAACAGAGAACACAGCTGACTTGACGCTAAAAACACTGGAGTCTGCAGACACGACAAGACAAGGCAAGACTGGTGAAGCACAACAAAAGGAGTCACGACGAACTCGAAGGCATGAACGATAACGGTCGGACAAAAGACAGCGAAACACGAGGATCTATAAAGGGAGGATAATGATTAGATAACACAGACCAGGTGAGAGGACGGATGATCTAACCAGTGGGAACAGGTAGGGGCGGAGACACAAGCACGTGGCGATCTGTCAAAACAAAGCCACGCACCCACACAAAACAATGCAAACGCTAGAAAGACAGGTGATCAGACACGAGACCCGACAGTACCCCTCCCCCTAGGAACGCCACCAGGCGTCCCAGAGGGAGGCTTACCTCGACTCCGACGAAAGTCCCCGATCAACGAGGGATCCAGAATGTCCCGGGACGGCACTCAACACCTCTCCTCTGGACCATAGCCCTCCCAGTCCACAAGATATTGAAACCCCCTACCGCAGCGCCGCTCGTCGAGTATCCTCCTAACCGTGTAGGTAGGGGAGCCATCAGCAAGACGAGGAGGTGGGGGATTGGGACGACCGCAAGCCGGATTAATGGGAGAGGAAAACACAGGTTTAACCCTAGAGACATGAAACACAGGGTGAACCCGACCAAGAGTAGGGGGAAGTTTGAGCCTGATAACCACCGGATTAACCACCTTGGTGATACAGTATGGACCAATGAATCTGGGTGCCAGCTTACGAGAGGGCACCCGGAGAGGCAGATCCTTGGTGGAAAGACATACCCTTTGACCACACACATAGGTTGGAGGAGAGGACCGGTGACGATCGGCTGCTGCTTTAGTTCGTCTTGAGGTTCGGGCCAAAACCCTCCTGACTCTCTCCCAGGTGCGCCGACAACGCTGGACGAAAGCCAGGGCGGACAGAACTGCAGCATCGGGTTCCTGTGATGGAAACAAAGGTGGCTTATAACCCATAGAACACTCAAAGGGAGACATACCTGAAGCCGCCATCGGAAGGGAATTGCGGGCATACTCGATCCAAGAGAGCTGTTGGCACCAGGAACTCGGGTTATTAGATGTCAGACAGCGGAGCATTCTTTCAAGATCCTGGTTGACCCGCTCACATTGGCCATTGGTCTGGGGATGAAAACCGGAAGACAGACTAGCAGAGGCCCCGATCTGTCTACAAAATTCCTTCCAAAACCGAGAGGCAAACTGAGGTCCCCTATCAGAAACCACGTCAACCGGCAACCCATGAAGACGGAAGACGTGATCCACCACCAGCTGAGCCGTCTCTCGGGCAGAAGGTAACTTGGCCAGGGGAATGAAATGGGCAGCTTTGGAAAACCGATCGACCACCGTAAGGATGACAGTGTTGCCCTTAGAGAGGGGGAGTCCAGACACAAAATCAAGAGCGATGTGGGACCATGGGCAGGAGGGTATGGGGAGGGGACGAAACAGACCATCAGGAGGGCGATTAACAGGCTTACATTGAGCACAGGTGGGACAGGCCAACACAAACTGTCTGACATCAGCAGCCATGGATGGCCACCAGAAACGTTGACGGATGGCAGACAACGTTCCCCGAATCCCTGGATGGCAGACCAGCCTGGAAGAGTGGGCCCACTGAAGGACATCAGAGCGCAGCGCAGCCGACACAAACAACCTACCCACAGGACACTCTCTCGGCACTTGCACCCCCCAACCGGCCTCCTCTATTCGCCGCTCGATACCCCAGGACAGAGCCCCGACCACCACTCCTTCAGGGAGAATGGCATCGGCCGTAAGCTCCTCCTCAGGGGCACCAAACTGACGCGAGAGAGCGTCGGGCTTAGTATTTTTGGTACCCGGCCGGTACGACAGGGTGAAGCTAAACCGGCCAAAGAAGAGTGCCCAGCGGGCCTGTCGCGAGTTCAACCTCTTGGCCGAACGAATGTATTCCAGATTCTTATGATCCGTCCAGACCAAGAAGGGCTGCGCTGACCCCTCCAACCAGTGGCGCCACTCACCCAAAGCCAACCTGACCGCCAGCAGCTCCTTGTTGCCGATGTCATAGTTACGCTCAGCAGGGCTGAGTCGGCGAGAAAAGAATGCACAAGGATGCACCTTCCCATCGCGGAGGGAACGCTGAGATAGGACTGCGCCAACTCCAAGATCCGATGCGTCAACTTCAACAATAAACTAGGACTCAGGATCTGGAACACATAAGACAGGTGCAGAGATAAATCGGGACTTTAAAGTATCAAAGGCCACCTGAGCATCATGATTCCAGCAGAAGACCACCTTGGAGGATGTTAACGCATTCAGCGGTGCAGCGATCTGACCGAAGTTCCTGATGAAACGACGGTAGAAATTGGCGAACCCCAGGAAACGCTGCAAAGCTTTGCGGGAGTCTGGAACGGGCCACTTAGCAACAGCCTCTACCTTAGCGGGATCAGGTCTGATCCCCCTGGACGAGATTATATGACCAAGGAACGTAACAGACTCGGCATGGAATTCGCACTTCTCCGCCTTGACAAACAGCTGGTTCTCTAACAAGCCCTCTAACATGTTGGGTGTGTACCTTCAAAGAGGGAGAAAAAATAAGAATGTCATCCAGATACACAAAGACAAACTGATTAATCATGTCCCCCAACACGCTATTGACGAGTCCTTGGAAGACAGCCGGAGCATTGGTTAGCCCAAACGGAAGAACCAAATACTCGTAGTGCCCCGAAGGAGTGTTGAATGCCGTCTTCCACTCATCCCCCTCCCGAATACGCACCAAGTGGTAAGCATTGCGGAGGTCCAATTTGGTGAAGACCCGAGCTCCCTGTAACAACTCAAAAGCAGAAGACATTAAAGGTAGGGGATACCTGTTCTTAACAGTAATGTCATTCAAGCCTCTATAATCAATACAGGGTCGTAGGGAACCGTCCTTCTTCTGACCCAGTACCCGCCGGAGAGGAGTGACGGATGAGACCAGACTGAAGTGACTCGCGAATATTTTTGTCCATAGCCTCTCTTTCTGGACCAGATAGGGAGTATAAACGTCCCCTAGGCGGAGAAGTGCCCGGGAGAAGATCTTTGGCGCAGTCGTATGGACGATGAGGAGGTAGCGAGGTGGCCCGAGACTGAAAACCGCACGCAGATCCAAGTACTCCGCCGGAACCCCGGTAACGTCAGGAGGATCCACCTGTGAAACACAAGACACAGAGACCGGAGAAAACGCAGCACCCAGACAAGACACATGACAAGACTGACTCCAGGCTAAAATAGAGTTATTGACCCAGTCAATCTGAGGATTGTGTTTGAGCAACCAGGGGAGCCCTAATATCAATGGGCTGTTAGGAGAGTCCAAAATAAGCAGTTCAATCTCCTCGCAATGATTGTCAGAAATAATCAGACAATAATCAGTGGGTGACAGTGATGAGAGGATTGCCTGCCAGTGACCAAGCCGTAACGGGTTCCGCAAGGCGGATGAGCGGAATCCTCCATCTCCTGGCAGTGGCTGCATCCAGGAAGTTCCCCTCAGCACCCGAATCCAGAAGAGCTTGGCCAGTGTGAGACTCCCCCCGGCAGACGAGAAGAAAAGGCAGCTGAGAGCGTTTGGCTGGAGAGTTAAAACAAGGAAGAGCGCCCACCAGGACTCTCCGACTCACTGGTGGGCCTTGGCTTTTAAAGGACACTGAGTAACAAAGTGACCCGGTTTACCACAGTACAGGCACATATTTACAGTACAGTACCCCTTGGTTAAACGGTCCTGCTTCTGTTGTGATGTCAATCTTAAACGACCCAACTGCATTGGTTCAGAATCAGCTGGCAGAGAATTCTCAGCATTGTTGGATGATACCTCCAGGCGGCGCCATGAAGACTCGGATAGGCGGAGCTGACGCCGCCGATTCAGACGACTCTCAATACGCAGAGCGAGATTAATAATATCATCCAACCTCCGAGGAAGTTCAACGGCAGCCAGTTCGTCAGCAATGTCCGGATCCAGCCCGTCTAGGAAGCGAGCGTGCAAGGCCCCCTCATTCCATCCGCACGCAGCCGCCAAAGTTTGGAACTGTATGGAGTAGTCCGTGACGGTACTCTCTCTCTGCGTGAGACGCGATAACTGAGCCGCCGCCTCATCTCCTTGTGCTGAACGATCAAATAATTTCGCCATCTCACGACGAAAGTTTTCAAAAGAGGCACAGCAGGGCATTCCACACCGCAATTCCCCATTCGCGAGCCCGCCCGGAGAGAAGGGTTAGCACAAACGCTACTTTCGCTTCTTCGGTGGCATAACGCCGAGGCTGCAGAGCGAAAACCAGGGCGCACTGAGACAGAAAGGCTTGGCAAGAATTCGGATCGCCATCATAAATCGGGGGATTATTAGCATGAGGCTCGGGTTCAGGCTGGACCACCGCACGAGGAACAGGCGCTCGGTTAGTAGCTTCTCTCTGAAGCTCATCGACCCGTGAAAGAAGTTCTGCAACGCGAGCATTCAATGCGTCCACCTCCTGAGCCGTGGAGTTGATTTGAGTAGAATGTTGACCCAGCAAAACTCCTTGCTGGACCAGGGCAGTACCCAATGTGTCCGAACCCGCTGAATCCATAACTGGTCCGACCGTTCTGTCAGGGTTCTGTCACGGAGGAAAAGGCTGGATTCAAATGCGGGTCAACAAAGGCTTTATTAACTGAACAAAAAATATACTGAAGAAATCTTCAGCCAAACAGCAGTCCAGACAGGGAGAACAGAGCTGCGCGAATGACCCCGAGCCTTCCCAGGAGACAGCTACGATCCAATGGCAGAGGGTCAGCACCAAGTTCAGCAAGAGATGGAGAGAACAGAGAACACAGCTGACTTGACGCTAAAAACACTGGAGTCTGCAGACACGACAAGACAAGGCAAGACTGGTGAAGCACAACAAAAGGAGTCACGACGAACTCGAAGGCATGAACGATAACGGTCGGACAAAAGACAGCAAAACACGAGGATCTATAAAGGGAGGATAATGATTAGATAACACAGACCAGGTGAGAGGACGGATGATCTAACCAGCTGGAACAGGTAGGGGCGGAGACACAAGCACATGGCGAGCTGTCAAAACAAAGCCACGCACCCACACAAAACAATGCAAACCCTAGAAAGACAGGTGATCAGACACGAGACCCGACACGCATTAACCTAATCCTATGGAACTGATTTCACCTCAAAGTAAACCCCTTGGTTTCAGCCACCACTGTAGAGGTCTCATGAGCAGCAAGGCAAAAGGTATTATGTTGGATGCTGCTGCCATAAGCCCCAGCAGTCTTTGAAAGTGCTTGACAGTGAGGCTACAGCCAAGCTTTATTTTGGAGACCACCAGTATGGACTCAATCAAGAGGGAGAACAGTTGTGCCGCATCAAAGTCGAATCCCATACAACTCACAGGAATGTGGTTCTCTGAGAAGGTGTCAGCACACTCTTTTTCGTGTTGAGTTTCAACCCCAAGCACTGAATGTTGCCATGAACAACATCTTGATGCCGAACTGCCATCTCTCGCAAATGGGCCAATATGAGCCAGTCGTTGATGTAGTTCAGTACACGGATGTCCTGGAGTCTCAGTGGAGCCAAAGCTGCATTCATGTACTTGGTGAATGTTTGAGGTGAAAGAGCCCGGCCGAATGGAAGAACCTGATTTGGTATGCTTTGCCCATGAAAACGAACCTCAGGAACTTCCTGTAAAATAGAAGAATGGATATGTGGAAATATGCATCCTTTAGATCTATCATGACGAACCAGTCCTCAAACTGGATATGACTCATGATGGTTGAAATTGTGAGCATCTTGAATCTGAATCTCCTCAGAGAACAATTCAAGTTCCTCTCAGATCTAATATTGGACGCACCCCCCCATCCTTCTTGGGAACTATGACGCACTGGTTATAGAACCCAGACTCCCTGTCTGCCGGAGGAACACGTTCTATGACCTCCTTCACAAAAAGGGAGGGAACTTCCTGTTCCATTACCCGAACCTGCTCTGGGACCACTGCAGTGCAGTTACCCTTCCCCGAAGTTCAATGGGGTGGTCTGGATGAAGATCCCTTCTCTACAATATGCAGGACCCAGGCTGATATATTGGGAAGGCATAACCATGTGCTGAGATAATCAACTAAGGGAACCCTGAAGCAGCTGACGGGCAGGAAGCAGTCATGGAATATTTTCTGTGTGGACGCGTTCGCTGTAAGTCCGTGAGGCAGATGGAGCAGCATGTGTTAGCGGAACATTTCGGTCCTCAGAGTGACCATGTCTGGCATGTAAGTAGATAGCAGTGACTTCAGTTGGAAGATACGGCAAGTGATTTACAACTTGCGGCATGAAGTGTATACTGCCCTGCTGTTTTCTGTACACTACCATTGCACTATTTTCTGTCTGGACCAACATGTGCTTCCACTGGATCAATAGCAGAAACCTTCACAGGGCCAGTGGAACTGCCAGCAACTCAAGGTATTTGATATACCAACGCACCCAGGGTGCTGTCCAGCAGCCTAAACCTACGTGCCCATTGTATACGGCAGCCCAGCCCTTCTTGGACCTATCCGTTGTGACCACAACATGCCTAGACCCTTGTTCTTCAAGAACCCTTGCCTGTAGAAATGCAAGGTCCATCCAAGTGCTGAAAGCACAGTGATAGATCGGCGTGATTGCCATGCAATGTGTCCTACACCCGCATGCCTATCTGGGGACTTCAGCCTGATACCAGTGAATATTATCAACCCAAATGGTGTAACTGCCGCAAAGGAGGCCATATGCCCTAGGTGCCTCTGGAATTGTAACCGCTGTCATCCCCCTGAATACCTTCAGGCAGTTGGCACTGACTGGGCATGCTCATTTGTGAGACTGAGAGTGAGCTAGAGCCAGCCAGTTGTCCAGTAAATTGTGAATGCAAATGCCCACTTCCCTTAACGGGTCAAAAGCAGCCTCTATGTGACCATTGTGAAGACACAAGGTGACAGCCCGAAGGGAAGAACCTTGTAATGATATGCCTGACCCGGGAAAGCAAAACCATCGGATGCCCATTTTCCACATGTTGGAATGATTCTTTAGAGTCTTCATGTAAAGTATGTAATATACCCAATGTTTAAATAACACAGTTTTTACCTCATCAAAAACAGCTCTGTTCACAGCGACTGGTTTTGTACTACTACTAGTGCTCACCCCACCGCTCTCTTCCGTGGGACATGCAGAAACAAGATATGTGAAGTAAAGTGCTGCCTTGGCAGACAGGCAACTGGCTGAGGGCGGAAATTAGCTAATATGGAACAGTCCATCAGCGGTCGTGGGTGGAGAATGAACAATTTGACTAATTTACATGCAAACACCCTACAAAAGGGAATTTTTCATCCGATGACGCTTTAACATACCTGCAGTATGGCGGCGATGCGGAGTAATGGCCATCATGCCGGGAAGCTGTGTGTCCCAATCTCACAAAAATTGACATGCTCTTGCAACTGTATTTTATAACAGTAAATTATTTTACTTCAAATATTTGAGAGGTTTGATACTATTTTTATTAGGTACTATTTTAATAAGTTACAAGGAAAAGTGTTAATCTATTTTTGCTAATAAATTATAGGCCTAATCTTTCATTTTTATCAGAGCCCTCTGGTTTCTCCAGACTACAGTCATTAGCCACGTTTACATGCACACTTTTTTTTTTTCATTCCGATTAAAATCATTCCGATTGAAAGATTCGGTGGACTGTTTACATGCGACGTTATCTAATCCGATACGGTGTTTACATGTCCCAGCGTTTTCAATCGGAATGACTTTGTGACATGCGCACATTAGCCTATATGTCCTGTTCGCCGCCTTTTATTCCTGTCAACATGGAGTTCTTTCTTTTGCGTGCTACTTTTATGTTAAGTGTTGCTCTTAATCAAGGAACAGCGTGAATTTGTAGGCGTATTAATGCTGGAAGGTATGAGTAAAAGACAGGTGCAGGAAGCTGACCTTTTTGGTGGCTGTGCATCTATAAGGAGCATCCCCCTCCCTCCGTCGAAAAGCAGAACTGTGTGGATGAAGGTCCTTAGTAAGGATTTATAAATTGCGTTGTTTAAATTTCAATCCAGTTGTTTTTGCCGCCATTTCACATTCTGACGACCCCTGACCCTGTGACGTTTGACGTAGACGCAAAGCAATCGGTTTAAAGTGTCTAAAACGTTTACGAAGTATATGAATACGGAGTATATGAACTGTGACCTGTGTAAGTTTAAAGACATGTGCTTATCTGATACATTTATCTTTCTTGGAGCTAACTGGTTTCTGGACATTTTTTATTTATTTATGTTTTTTTTTTTGTTGTTGTTTTTTTTGTTTGTTTATTTTTTTTATTTTTTTTTATTTTTTTTTGGTTATTTCTTCATTGTCTTAATCTGTTAAAAGCCTTTCTAGGGACAGGTGTTGCGAATTAGCCCTGGCTAAAAACACTGTGATACACGCAACGGATTATTCTTTATGTAATAATCTTTGTCGACTTTGTATCTGTCCCTATTCAAATAAACAACAAATAAATACATGGCAGAATTTTTATTTTGTTCGGTTTATAGAAAGGTTTATTCCACCCCTCTCAAAACGATTACAATTTCATTCGGTTTGGGCATTTTTATTCCGATTGAGGTGTTTATATGGAGCATTTCCATTCGAATTGGATTTTTAAACCGATTACAGTGCTCCATGTAAACGCACCTACTGTTGGAAAAATCTTCAAGCCAGCAGCATTATCAAATGATATATTGTGATCAATATCAATATCAATCAATACGGAAAGAAAAATATTGTGATCATATTTTTGTAGCCATATCACCCAAACCTAGATGGAATTGCAGCTCTCGTCCTGTGGTTAGAAAATATATATTTATTTCTAATTTATTTATTTTTCTACTGTGTTGTTGGAAAGCAAAAAAGCCTAAGTGATGTTTGCTCGCTAACTTAAAGCCAAAGAAAATAAGAAAGGGCTTTTTGCCACATTGGCTTCATTAGACAAGTCTAGTCTGAGCATCACAGACAAAGGAGGGGGGCTTGCCTCGCCCATTTTAAAGAGCTGCTGTGCTTCTTCTGTACAGACTCTTCCAGAATATTGTGTCAGTGGTCTGGAA
The DNA here is from genome assembly GCF_024679245.1 of Pseudorasbora parva. NCBI lineage: Eukaryota > Metazoa > Chordata > Actinopteri > Cypriniformes > Gobionidae > Pseudorasbora > Pseudorasbora parva. The sequence continues at coordinate 35,248,583 of NC_090188.1, read as the reverse complement.
GGCAAAAAGCAGAGGCTGATTTCTTGGATTTCACCTCATTAACGAGAATTTTGTCACACCAATAAAGCCATTGAGAAAGCAGACCCGGACCCACACATGCCCGTTAAGGCTGAATGTCATGATTCTCATGATCAATCAGCCCAGAACACCTGACACAGTTTTCCCTAAACATTGCCTTTCCACGTCACTGTGATTCTCTAAAGACAATATGGAGGATGACACTCTCTCACATGTGACATCCATTGAGACCAGTGACCTGGAATTTCAGAGAGGCCGTTCTGAACCTGAATCATTGCCCTCATTAACTCCAAGAGCTGATTATGATGATAAATATGACACACGTCACTATCTCCTGGGCTCTCGTGAAGAGGAAAAAAAACAACTGAAAAAAAAAAAACCTAGCACGGATCTAGGCACTATATACTCCACACTGTGGTCTGCTGACGTCAGTGAGGGATGTCTAAAAGAGCTCGCTGTGCTGTAACATCAAAGCTCACACAATTACGGCTCCACACATTCTCTTTCTTCACACTTTTTCCAAATCGTGTGTGACATTAAACCAAGCATACGTAACACACCCCAAGCATACGTAACACATTATGCACTTTTTATGTTTTACAATCCTCTTAAGTATTAATTAAGCAGGTATAGTTTTGGACTGTATGACAGTCACAGAAACGCACACTTAGGGTGCTTTCACACCTACCTTGTTTGGTCCGGATTTTCGGACTTTTCAGTTTGGTTTTTGCAGGTGTGAATTGCAGGTGTGTCCAAAATTGCAGGTGTGAAACCTCACTCGGACCACAGTCCAGACCAAACAGACGAAATTTGGTCCGACAAAAAGAGGTAGTCTCAGTCCGGACCAAACTGAACAAAGGTTCGGTTCGTTTCTTGTGTGAAAGCATTTTCTGTATAGTTCGGACTTTCAGACCATTTACAGGAAGTTCTGGTGTAGGATTTGTGAAAAAAACACAGATTAAACTCACAGCACATGCAGTGATGGAGCGCGTAAAAGTGGCCTATAGTCTTCTCCTTTACTGTCAGCGCCGATAAAATGTTCAACAAGGACGTTCATTTGGTGAATTTGCCTCGAGTATAGTTGGTGCTGCAGATAGTAATGCCATAATATTAACAGTATTGGCAACGATATGCGTCTGTTTATTCATTCTTGTCAAAGTTACTCGCTGAATTGACAACACACTGACGTCAGACACATGTCCGCTATAACCAATCAATGTTAAGATGCAGCCCACATAGATGATGACGACAGGACGCAAGTGCATCATGTAAAGTTCTTTAGTGTGCTTACATAACTGCAATGTGAAAGCAAACCAAAACTAACCAAATGGATACAATGTATCAAAACACAAACTTTGGTTCGGACTTTGGTGCAGACTTTCAGGTGTGAAAACGCCCTTAGATTACGTAATTTTATGTTTATTAATAAAATAAATATTACTGATAAATTAAAAATACTGATGTGAAAACATATATAAAGAGCTGTATAAAGGTTTAAGAGCACTTCTATTTAGCATGTATCTAATATAATTGTATGTATGTATTTATTTAATTAATTTGATAATATTTTTAATAAGTTTACAAATTGTATTATCAGTATACACCCACACACTAAACTAGTGATGCACCCATGTATCAATTGGTATTGGTAGATAAAAGCAATAATTTACATTATCAAATCAGCATAAAAAAACAACATGATCGAACATAAAAAGGTGAGATAGAGGAAAGATAGAGTACAACTTACGAAATGTATCATGTTTCATCTTTCACTCAATCAGTGTTTTAACCACGGAAGGACGTCAATAAAAAAACTTGTGAACAATGTCACTTAACTTTGCCTTTACCTCAGGAAAGTTGTTTACTGTTCACAGTTCGATAATGAGCTATAATAATAATAAATACAAAAGTAGAGAGGAGGTTATTAACTGTTTATTATATATGAATAATTTTGCCACGAAGACAAGTGTTTATGAAAACTGCATAATGTGCAACTGAGTTGTATACAACTACTATTACAATTATCTGAAAATAAATAGCAGTTGATTAAAATAGTTTGGTCTCTGTTGTTAATTTTATCCTCAAATATTATGTACTGTACCAAATGATAGGGCTTCCTGTTATGTGGCATTAGTTGGGAGAATAGTTTTTTTTTCCTTAAAGGGTTAGTTCTCTCAAATTTAATTAACACTAAGGTCCAGAAATGCAGTAAAAACAAAAAATAGGTTTTTTTTGTGTGTTTTTGTTAAAATAGTCCATGTGACGCCAGTGGTTCAACCTTAAAGTTATGAAGTATTGAGAATAATGAAATATATATATATATATATATATAAATACACTATGTCAACAGCGTAAGAGTCTGGCCCAGGCTAGAGGAAATTGTTGAATGAAGTCATTATTATTATTTTTGTTTGTTTTTGGTGCACAAAAAGTATTATCGTCGCTTCATAACATTAAGGTTGAACCACTGGAGTTACATGGACTATTTTAAGAATGCCTTTACTATCTTTCTGGGCCTTGAAAGTGTCAATTCAGTAGCTGTGGATTTGAAATTTTGAAAATGTAAAATGTTGGCATTGGAAAAAAATTAAATTAGTTTTTTAAAGAAGTATCTTATACTCAGCAAGGCTGCATTTATATTTGTCAAAAGCAGTAATATTGTGAAATAATATTACAATATTTAATACATTTAAAATAATTTATTCTTTATTCCTCTGATGGAAAACATTTTTAGCATCATTACTACAATTTTTTTTTCTTTTCTTTTTTTAAATAGTAATTAATGTTGAAAACACTGCTTGATATTTTCTGTAATATAATCATGATATATATAAAGTTCAAAAGAACAGCATTTATCTGAAAAAAAAAAATGTTTTTAAACAATTTTACACTCTTTATGGTCAATTTAATGCATTAAAATCCCACTGCCCTCAAACTTTTGAAAGGTTTGTATGGCTGTATCAACCTTCAGTTTACACTGATCATTCTTATGATTCTTATTTCATTGTTTTGTGTGGTATGAGTGTGTCCATGTTCTTCATGTGCTCAGTGATTTCAGTACATAATACATCAGAGGCTTCAAAGGATGGATGCTAGCATAATCTCTGTTCTCTTAATAATTCTTTATCAACTCTTTTTTTCTCAGTTTGAAAAATAAAAGAAAAAACAGCTTGCATACTCACTACAAATCTTCAAGAGGAAGATTTTGAGGCTGTCAGCCCTCAGCACTGTACGTACTGCACAAAAGCATCCGTTTCAACCCCCACCTACGTCTGCAGCACCACTTTACACACGAGTGATGTCACTCTGCCTATCAGGGTCCTTTCTGCCTTTTAAAGGATATTTTGTGTATGAATAAGGGCTCTGAAGAAATAAGTTCTACGGCCTCCTGCGTCTTTCTAAAGCTGACTCACAAACCCCTGGAAAGTACATGCCATTCTCGTGGAAGTGTGCCATGTCCTGTGCTTAAAACACACTTGGGTCGCAGAGCAATCTCAGAATAATGCATTTATTCTGCAGTGGTGAACAGTCTAATTTGAATTCCTCATGAAATTACGCCAGTACAATAATTGCAAGGAAAATACACACAGATAATGACTGTCCTGTTAATGCCATTAAGTGTTTCTTCAAACAAGGGCACTTTTATGTTCCATGGGGTCAACTTGGAAACTTTTTACCATGTCTACTTTTCAAAATTTCTTTTCATATATAGATTTTATTATTTTACCCCACAGACCTAGACATTTCTATCTTAACATATAAAGAAATTAATTATTACATTGTGAAAGCTATGATAATCTAAACAAAAGGAGGGCTACTTATAAAGGATTGACTTAAATGTTTAAACAAACTGTCCCACATATGTGGCATCCTCATTCATGAAACAAGGCATGTTATGAGTAAAGAAAAATAAAAAATATTATGAGAAATCTCAAGCAAAATCAAGATGAACAGAATATATTTTTGTGCGTGTCATTTGTAAATTGTAATTTTGAAAAATGATGTAAAACATGAGAAAATATAATTAAACTGTATTTATGATACAGGGGTGTAAAAAAAGTATTTAGTCAGCCAACAACTGTGCAAGTTCTCCCACTAAAAAGATGAGAAGCCTGTAATTTTCATCATCGGTACACTTAAACTATGAGAGACAGAATAAGGGGAAAAAATCCAGAAAATCACATTGTCTGATTTTTAAAGAATTTGTTTGCAAATAATGGTGGAAAATAAGTATTTGGTCACCTACAAAAAAGCACGATTTCTGGCTCTCACAGACCTGTAACTTCTTTTTTAAGAGGCTCTTCTGTCCTCCACTCGTTACCTGTAATTAATGGCACCTGTTCAAACTCGTTCTCAGTATAAAAGACACCTGTCCACAACCTCAACCAGTCAGACTCCAAACTTCACTATGGCCAAGACCAAAGAGCTGTCAAAGGACACCAGAAACAAAATTGTAGACCTGCACCAGGCTGGGAAGACTGAATCTGCATTAGGTAAGCAGCTTGGTATAACTGTGGGAGCAATTATTAGAAAATTGAAGACATACAAGACCACTGATAATCTCCCTCGATCTGGGGCTCTACACAAGATCCCACCCTGTGGGGTCAAAATGATCACAAGAACAGTGAGCAAAAATCCCAGAACCACATGGAATGACCTAGTAAATGACCTGCTGGGACCAAAGTAACAAAGGCTACTATCAGTAACACACTACGCCACCAGGGACTCCAGTGCCAGACGTGTCCCCCTGCTTACATGTCCGGGCCTGTCTGAAGTTTACTAGAGAGCATTTGGATGATCCAGAAGAGGATTGGGAGAATGTCATGAAACATTGATGTGATGAAACCAAAATAGAACTTTTTCTAAAAACTCAACTTGTCATGTTTTGGAGGAGAAAAAATCATGTTTTGGGGCTGCTTTTCTGCAAAGGGACCAGGACAACTGATCCATGTAAAGGAAAGAATGAATGGGGCTATGTATTGTGAGATTTTGAGTAAAAACCTCCTCCCATCAACAAGGGCATTGAAGATGAAACATGGCCGGGTTTTTCAGCATGACAATGATCCCAACCACACCGCCCGGGCAACGAAGGAGTGGCTTCGAAATAAGCATTTCAAGGTCCTGGAGTTTCCAGATCTCAACCCCATAAAAATCTTTGGAGGTAGTTGAAAATCTGTGTTGCCCAGCGAAAGCCCTAAAACATTACTGCTCTAGAAGAGATCTGCATGTAGGAATGGACCAAACTACCAGCAAAAGTATAAAAAAAATCTTGTGGAGATTTACAGAAAACATTTGACCTCTGTCATTGCCAACAAAGGGTTTATAACAAAGTATTGAGATTAACTTTTGTTATTGACCACATACTTATTTTACACCATAACTTGCAAATAAATCAGAAAATGTTATTTTCTTACATTACTGTCTTACTGTCTCATCATAGTGTACCTATGATGAAAATTACAGGCCTCTCATCTTTTTAAGTGGGAGAACTTGCACAATTAGTGACTAAATACTTTTCCCCCCACTGTAAATGCTGATTATGAAATTAGCCTTAGCAAGAAAAAGGCCATTTTATTCCAAAAATGTTTTTTCATTACAGTCATATTCACCACTTGCTATTAAACAGAATACACACAAAACATAAAAATACATTGTGGTGAAAATGTTCATTAAATAAGTGAGAATGTAATAAATTGTTTTTAAAAGTTGTTAAAGATTCACAGGCAAAAACAATAATATTTGCCCATGGCCATGAAACATCAATTAAGCATGTTGCATTTCTTATTTATCATCCATAATAATCACAAAAGGTACTTCTTATTAACACATTGTGTTTTGTACTATGTTGTACTACTACTTGTTGGATTTGAATGTTCAGAGATTTGTGTTTAAAATCAGTTATATTAAATAGAATTTCAAGAATAGCAGGTGCAAGAAGCCTTAAATAATGAGTCTAAATATAGTACAAATGTACAGCAGGCCAATTAGTAAAATAAAGTTTCTAATGTGATTCAACATACAGGATGGCTACTGGTGTCAGAGGGCAAAAGATTATACCCTTCCTTAAGAATATAGGATTAAGATATTAGTTTTAGCCTTGCCTCAATATAGTCTGCACATATATTATCAAAAAATATACTCGTTTAAAAATAGAGAACAATAACAGAGCGAAATGTATATTAATATGGGGAAAGTTGGTTAGATTAATGTTTTAGTTTTTTGTACAAATTCACCAGTAAGACTAAAAAACATTTAATTTACACCAGATATGGCCATTTTAACTGATATTGTATAGGATATAATATAATACTGTTACTAATATTATTAAAATGGCCATTATTAAATTGACTTTTGAACTAAAAACATTCAGTATATTGTGGCTGAAAAGTTTCCTCTCCCTTAATAAGACAACTGAGCCTGTCTGTCTATCACAAGCTTTGACTGTATCTGACATTATACTGTTGTAAAGAAGAGAGAAGTGTGAGAGATTACTCGAGATTCATTATTTAATCTCTTGACAGCAAGTATAATTTCTGTTTAAAAAGATTATAGCAAAATCGAAATCTTTCCTTGACAGATGTCTTATTCTCTTCTATTTATTGACATAGGAGAGAGCAGAGATTGTAGTAACACATTTAGTTTGAGCTAGTGGAGGAAATATTCAATATATACTATTATTAAATATTAAAATTAAATTACTAGTTTTATATGTATTGCGGTAATCAAAATTATTCAATCAAAATAAGCCTCGTCACTATACCACACCATCTTTTCAATTTATAAATTTAACTTCAACATACATGTAACACATACCAGCTTAATGAAAAAGGAAACAAATACAGAAATGAGAAACCAAAAATCTAAATATAATGCACTTTCCTCACTTTTTACACTTATTCTTACACTTACTGTCACCTCAGGAGGATGGTTATGTTAATGATTTTTATACTGTACAAACTGTATTATTCAGGCCTGAGAAATATTAGAAAAATAAATGTTCCATGCTGGTGTGTGTGTGTGTGTGTGTGTGTGTGTGTGTGTGTGTGTGTGTGTGTGTGTGTGTGTGTGTGTGTGTGTGTGTGTGTGTGTGTGTGTGTGTGTGTGTGTGTGTGTGTGTGTGCGTGGTCCTGGTAAATCCATTGTTATGTGGACAAACAAAGATGGCAATATCCAAAATCCTTGTCCTTGTGGTGACATGTTTTGGTCCCCGTGAGGAAAACAGCTTAAGTGATATGTTTTTTATTTATTTATTTTTTTTATGTACAAATGCAGAACATTTTCTGTGATTGCTAGGTTAAGGAAGGGTTAGGGGATAGAAAATGTCATGTTAACTCTAGTATGACACTCAATACTTGAGTTGGGTGTTTTAGTAGTATTAATTATGCTACTATACTTATCTATATTGTATCCTATATAACAGATCATCGTATGACATGCACATATTTTTAACATTCACTATTCTTTCTTTTTTTTCTGTTGATATATACTTTGCTTTGCATGATAATAAGTGTGATGAATTATAAGCTTCAGTGCCTGAAAAGTGACTCAAACCTTTAATGCCATCTAGTGGTTAAAAGATTCAGCTACGCCTTAATTTTTTTCTTAGTAACAATAATATATTTGATAAATAATAACATTAACACACATTATTGCATTATACTATAAATGAGTAGTTTATCAGTTATCTAGCCTAAATCTAATCCTAAATCTAATTATTATTATTTTATTTTTTTACACTATGGAAGTCAATGGTGCCACAACAGTTTGGTACCCATATTGTTCAAAATATTTTCCTTTGTGTTAAGCAGCACACAGACATTTATACAGGTTTGAAACAACAATTTTCATGTTTGTGTGAACTATCCCCTGTAATTTGTGCTTTATAAGCCAATATCATATATGCATGTTAATAAGGAACTACTAATAGATCTGGACCCTAAAATAAAGTGTTATATTAAGACATAGAGTTATTGACATTGTTAATGGTTTGTTTGTGAGATCATGATGGACATGGAGCACCGTGTACAAGCCTGCACAGTTACCCAGATGCCACGCTCCACAGGCTAAAGGAAGTGCCCGCTTCCCCGTTCGCGCTAGCCAAGGGAAACTCGCATTCTGGCTCACACTCACAGAATGCAGCCAACAAACCTGCTGCTGGGTCACACAGTGTGTGTAAACAACATGACAGTGTTCCCCCAGTCACCTCGAGAGAGGCCTGACCTTCACATGGATTTCACATAGCAACACAGAGCCATGCTAGCAGCAAAGCTGTGCTTGTGTGTTTGCTTATTTTGGTGAAAGGATTTATATTAAAGAAGCTTATGGTGAATTTCGTATGATGCATGCAGCAAACAAACTTTTGATATGCTAAATGGATAAATATGGATCGAAAATGCCTATGTAGATACAATATGACCAAGACATATTGTGCAGTGCATGGGCTAACTATATGCTAATATGACGCATTATAAATGCAATATGTTTTCATGATACTATGAAAGACTCCAGTGTTTATAATTTATGCAAGCAATGCTAGAAATTTCATCTCTTATATAGTCACTTAAATGTCAGCTATATTATTGACCTGCCCTCGTTGAACATCAGCGTTTTCACCAGAGCAGCTGTACAGCCAGATTAAAATCTAAACACTGTGAAGCTGCTTTGAAACTATCGGAATTGTAAAAAGCGCTATAAATAAAGTTGACTTGACTTATATGCGCTATCTTGTAGCGGAGAGCAGGGCACAACCTAAAACTTTTTGGCTGTCTCAGTTTGTGTAAATCCACTCAGGGTTCAGACTATTTATTTTTTCCCATATTAATTGCACACGTCTAGTACAATTATGTGGTTTTGTTTCATTAATACAGTGTATACTTTTTTTTCTTGATTTCCCCCAAAAGAATCGAAGTGAAATGTGACAACATGCCCCATAGGTGGGGTACATTGTAACATGACCATAGACAGCTATCTGATCTAGTCGTAAAATATACAAGACAAACTAAAATATTTGGTATAAAAAATACAGTTATTAAACAAATTTGCGTAAGAATTTGTAAATTGTGCGCACGATTTAGCCTCTTGAATTTTTGCCTACATGTCATGTCTTTAGCATCCTTTAGTCCTAGCTCTTTCGAGCTTTATAATGCCAGTGAATGACTGATTTATGACTAATAAGGCGTTTGCGTAAGAAAAATTAAAAACTTTATAGAATAAATTAACTAACTTCCTGCAGACCGCCGTACGCATTGATTTACGGCGAAAAAGTTTCTCTTAACTTAACCCATGTGTAATTGTAAACCCTTCTATTCAGACCGGGACTCGAACCCGGGTCCGCCGGCATGAGACTCGGACACTCTAACAAGGAGGCTAAAGGCTGCAATTTCTAGCATCGGTCGCTAGAGCATCTCTTGAGGTCAGAGGAGTGAGGTTTACTTGCACAGCAACTACTGCTAGCTGGCCTCCGTTACATATATTGACGAACGTGGAAGCGCAGAGCATAGAACAAAACAAAACCCCATTCATGCATTATAAGTCTAAAACAAAAATGTTTAAGTGAAATGGCAGAGAATTTTGACATCATTGAAGAGGTGCATGCAGTGTCGCCGCTCCCACCACGCTTTGCGCATAGGGCACCAAGTGCTACGGGGGAGATACCCGGTAAATATCTGTCAGCACCCCCCCAACAAATACGTGAACGCAACACCCGTGGGCACCATCAAGACGGGCAGCGGCGGTACTGGGTGCATGAGTTTGTTGCCCAGAATGATCCCATTAGAGGCGTCAAATCTTGCAATGCTGCTTCATACATCTTATCAAAGGGTTACTCTTTTGCCGTAAGTTGACTTGTGTACGGCAGTCCATAAAGTTTTAAATATGGATATTTTTCTTAAATGTGCCACTTTGCTTCAGAAGGCCTTCATTAACCCCCCATAGCCCTGTGGAACAGTTATATGATGGATAGATGCACTTTTATTGACTTCATAAACGAGGCAACAATTCACTGCCATTATAAAGCTTGGAAAAAGCAATTTTCAATTTGTTTACTAAGGCAACTAGTAAATAAACTAAGTTTCGTCATCCTATTATGTTTGGAACGTTTTAAAGGAACTGTATGTAAGAAATGTATTTCAAATAATCATAAAATGGCCCTGATATGTCACTAGACATTAAGAAATCATGGTAATTTCAAATACTTCTAGCACTGACGACAGTAGTCCGGCCGGGATATTGTCATTTAAAAGTTGTTGTTGCAGCCCTCAACTGATGTTGATGTTAACATGTTGTGTTTTGGCCTGAAGCTCTGCCCTCCACCTACCTACCAATCCAAGTCAGTAGTGTTTCTGCATCCGGGTTGCCAGATCTGCTCTAGTTACTACAGCTGCAAATCTACAAACATTCCTGCTGATCCTGCAGCATATCTGGCAACCTCGAGTCAGGGGGGAGGGGGATAAGGGATGCACCTGCAGTACCAGTTTTGGCCACAATCTTACACACAGTTCCTTTAAACCAAATACAGCACCCCTCCACCTCCATGTCTATCTTTCTTTCAAAGTTATTTTCTTTCCCATTAGTTTGGCCATAAAATGCTCACTCAAATGTGTTAGTTCTCTGACATAATGTTGGAGCTGAAATAGATTTCAGCACAAAATCAAAACAGACCTAAACTTCCCAAATGTTGACAAACATTTTTGAATGCAGTACACATAGTTAATTTCTGCCAATTGTGCTTATTATTTTAATTGTAGTTTTCTACAATTTATTGTTCTCTTACTATAACTGGACAACTATATTACCGACGAGCAGTATTTTTTTTTTTTTTTTTTTTTTTGGAAAGTGAAGAGTTTTGGATTTCTCTTGTGAGTGGAAAACTTGTGATTTTTTTTTTTTTTTTTTTTTTTTTTTAAAGTCAGAGCATCTGTTTTTCTCTCACTCCATCACTCTGAGCCGGTTTCTCTGACTAGTGAAATGGAAATCATGGAGATGGAGCTGAGTAATTACCAAACACTATACAGATCAACTCCTGTTTGTTGCTCCGATCCAAGCTTTCAGTCTGTGCATTACTCCGTGACACAAAGTTATCTATCTATCTATCTATCTATCTATCTATCTATCTATCTATCTATCTATCTATCTATCTATCTATCTATCTATTCTGTGAGTTAATACAACAGAGGGTTACAGCCTATCAATTATTGCTGCCTACTAGATTTAAACCAAGTTACAGGAACATTTTCAGAGAATCTGACGTAAAATAAGAGGTTAAATTATAAAATGCCATCATGTTTTTGCTTGTGCATTCTTGGGGTCGACCCCGATCGTGACATTGGATTTGAAATAAACTGCATGTGTGCTGATGCCGTCAACATTTTTCTGGAATGACCCCACCATGAGAATCCAGTCTAAGTATGGAGGAATTAGCTCATACCTTGCTGAAGGGAATCCTCAGAGCCTGCGAGCTCCCCACCGCCGCCACCACCGTCGTCTGGAGTTTTGCGTTTCTTCGACATTGGCGGTCTAGTATGACGCGATCTCTGTTGTCTATTTGTTCTTGACTCAAAGGGGGTATACGAATGAGGACGATAAACACTCAATTGTCTGGACAAGCACATAAAATTAGCAGGATGTTGACAGTTGAAACCTTCATAAAAAAGCACGATCCCCATTCATTCAGGCATCCACAGTTTTCAATTCTCTCCACTACGAAACAAACGCAACGGGAGCAAAAGTTGGCATGGTGCGCGGGTGATGATGCTGGTAAGCATTGCGTGAATTTAAAAAAAAAAGAGAGAGAGAGAAAGAGAGGACAAAAACAAAAATATGTTAAGCTTAGGGCTTAAAGCATAAGAAACACGCACGGATTTGGATTCCCCCCCGACAAATGAGAGATGTTGCTACAAAAGTGATTTGCGCATCACGTGTGCCCGGGATTATACTGAAGCAGAAAAGTACGCATCCACGACATTTTGCAACTCAAATCGCTCTCGTCTCTTCGCAGAAGCACGAGCACCCACAATGTTGACCATGCTATTGTGATACACAGCAGTACTGACATTTTCAGGTACGTTAGATGTCTCAATAACACCGTGTCCACCTGTCAGTCAGCCGAGAACGCCTTACAGCCAGTGCACTTCTTGTAAACGAGCCGATTTGAAAAGTCACGTTGTCTGTTAGCCTACTCAAGTCAAACAAGAGCCATAAAGAGAGATGTTCTTTCTCTGGGTCCAGTTTAGCGCGCTAGTAGAGCTCCAATCGATACCATCAGATACTGCACGGACAGAACACAAAACTGTACCTTTGCTCTTAAACAGAAAGCATCTGTCCAGCGATGCATTAACGACGTTTGCCTTGTGTTGAGAACGCTCTTCTCAAAACTTCTTAGTCCGGTTGCTAGGAAACCACGTCGGATTCATGATTGTTGCGCTCTCTTAATTTTTAGTGACTTTAACTTTGCGCAGAGATAGTTTTCGTAGTTTTTTGAGCGTAAACACTCTGTGTTTGTTTGGTGGCACGAAACAGTTTAAGAATTCTGTATAAATAAAGGCTCCATCATCATCATCAGGGCTTAGCGTTTCCAGAGAGAGAATGACGTCAGTAGCCTCCTCCGCAAGTGGTTCCAGGGCTACAGTTTAGATTGACTCGAAAGATAATCTCGCGCATTTTACGCAGTAGCATTCGAAATGACCTGGTTGTCTGCAAGCCTCACGTGCTGGCTCCTAAGGGCAGATGGACTTTTTTCACGTTGAAAAGGAAAGAGCTAAAGAAAATTAAAGCAAAGAAAGTTTCAGTCAGTCACTTTGTTTGCAATAACACTGGAGAGCTTGAACATGTTTTAGGTGATGTGTTCATGAGGGATTGTTCTGTGTTAGCTTTCCCCCCAGTTACCCATATGTAGGCTTTTTCACCAAATGTTTAAAAATGTTTCACCAAGTGTTCATTAAAAAAAAAGAAAAAAAGTCAAGAACACGTTTACATGAAATTTCAAAACAGACATGCACACTACGAATTCACACACTGAATTAGCAGAAAACGGGACAATGGGCAAAATCGTGTGCTGAAAAAAAGTGCATAAAATAACAGCTAATGCTTTACCAGAACACATTATAAATTGCACGTAGTGGTTACTAATTATAAAGCCCAAAGTATAGACTACTTTGTTTTTATCACAGTCGAGCACATTGCAATAACTGTTTTATTATAAAAAGTATAATTGTTTTGACTCACACTAGACACACATAGGCGTTTAACATAGTTTTTGAGCAATCTCTTGCCGAGTTACAACCATAGGCTGTAAAAAATTTTGGAAAATTTTGGACACAATTTTGGACACAATTTTGGACGCAACTTCTGCTTCTTCTCAAGTGATTGAAGCATCCGGAGGTTCCAATATGGTGCTGACATCTTGTGCAGATTTGGGACAGAGTCTGCACCATAGATTGTAAAAAAAACATGTCGACGTAGTATCCGTGACGTCACCCATAGGATTCCGAAGAGCAGTTCTGAAGCATAAATTATAGACAAGCTGGCCATTGCCATCTCATCGCGCTTCACGCCCAGATAACAGAAAATGGCAGGACGTGGGTGGAGCTGAGGTAATGCAATGACTTTAGACAGCGGATAAATGGCTATCCACCTGTCACTCAAAGTAAACATGCCCTTAAGTATGCAAAACTTTAAGGCTTTATATAACGTAAACGAATGAGGTATAAAAAAAAAATCACCCTCCTCAGTTGTCATGAAGGGTAAAATTTGCCATATAGACCTATACCACAGTTTGTACCAGGCTGTAAATTGTTTTTTTTTTCTGCTGTAAAAATGGGAATTTTAACATGGGGCTCAATGAGATTCTGCTTCCTGGAGCCTGTCCCTAGTGGCTAGTCAAGGAATTGTAGTTTAAATTACTTCTGTACTTGCTTTAAAGAGTTAGTTCACCCAAAAATTTAAATTCTGTCATTAATTACTTACCCATATGTCGTTCAAAACCCGAAAGACCTCCGTTCATCTTCGGAACACAAATGAAGATATTTTTGTTGAAATCCGATGGCTCAGACAGCCCTTCCTTGACATCAATGTAATTTCCTCTCTCAAGACCCATAACAGGCACTTAAGACGTTAAAAGCCCCTCAATAATTTTATGAAGCGGAGAGAATAGATTTTGTGCGCAAAAAAAAAAAAAACGACTTGGGCCGATTTCAAAACAAAGATTCGAACCGTTATGCATCAGTGTATTGATTCATGATTCAGATCGCCAAAGTCACGTGTATTCAGCAGACTGGTGGTTTGACACGCGATCCTAATCATGAATCGATATGCTGATTCATAACGGTTCGAAACTTTGTTTTGAAATCGACCCATCACTATATAAGTTGTGATTTAGTTTTTTTGCGCATAAAAACTATTCTTGTTGATTCATAAAATTATTGTAGAACCTCTGTAGTGAGATGGACTTTGTAACGCCGTCTTTAGTGCCTTTATGGGTCTTGAGAGAGGAAATGACATTGGTGTCAATGAAGGGCTGTCTGAGCCATCAGATTTAAAAAAAAAATATCTTAATTTGTGTTCCGAAGATGAACAGAGGTCTTACGGGTGTCGGATGACATGAGTGTAAATAATTAATGACAGAATTTTCATTTTTGGGTGAATTAACCCTTTAACAGAAACTGGGGGAGGTTAGTGTTTCGTCTGCGCAGTAGAGAGCAGGAAATAGAGGCGCGATATCAAAAGCCTGCCCACACTCTCACAGATGCAGAACAATTCATTATATTGCTGTGAAATAAACCGTTATGGAAATGTCAAAATTAAAGTGATAGTTCACCTAAAAATGAAAATTTAATATTTATCTGCTTACCCCCAGGGCATCCAAGATGTATGTGTGTTTGTTTCATCTGTAGAACACAAATTAAGATTTTTAACTCCAACCGTTGCTCTGTACCAGTCATATAATGCATGTCGATGGGGTGTTTTTCTATGAGAGTCAAAAACATACACATACGAATCCATATTAAACTCTGCGGATCGTGACGATGCATTGATGTCTTAAGACACGAAACAATCTATATCTGTGAGAAACCGAATAGTATTTAGTAGTTATTTTTTTACCTCATAGCAGAAATCTAGTCATCTAGCCAGAGAAGGTCAAAACCCGGCGTGATTATAAAATCCTCATTAGTGTCTGCATGGATCAGTCAAAGGAGGCATCTATATACACATACTTATGATCGCTCCATCATTTTAACTTCTCCGGCGGAAGTAATGGCATTGGGAATTGTTACGGCCCATCACCAAGAAATAGCTCGTTATTGTTAGAAAACAATTAAAGGGAATGGACCGAACATATAAATAACCCACAGACACGAGATCACGGTTTAAGACGCCCAAGCGCCTACATCAACAAAAATAAGTGAATACAACATGTATCAACAAAACATTGCTCAACAAACAGAAATAAATAAACAATAGTAAGCTGGTAGCGCAGCTAAGGAAACAGACCCCTGCCTACACCTGTTCTTACCAGCAGTTCTTACCTGGCTCGCGATAAAAGAACAGGTGAGTCTTCCGGGCATCTGCTTCCCTCGCTATTCTAACTAAATAACAAAACGCGAACTATCAAACAAAAACCACTACCAGTTACCAAAATAAGAAAAGTAACAAATAACAATTAATACAAAACTATTCCAAAGACCAACATAAACACAACTAAGCTAGAATATAACAGAAAGGCGAAGCTCTCAAGGTGAAACGGGAGCGGCGTCGAGAGACGATGGGACGGAGATGGAGAGAGAATGAGACGCCCGCCATTGTCTCGACCGACGGCTTATATCCGGAATCCCGGATGAGGTCACGGAATTCCGTTAATAGGGAATTACCCCACACAAGGCCACCTAGAGGCTACAAACAAGAAAATTTACACAGAGCCCGTAACATAACACCCTCCCCCTTAAGTGAATAAATTGTAGGAATTAAAAAAGTATATGAAATAAACGATCTTACCTCATACAACTACAATTTATTCAGACACGTGATAAAGCGTCAGCAATGATGTTATCCTTACCACGAATGTGCCGAATGTCCACTTCAAAAGTCTGTAAAAACAAACTCCAACGCATCAACCGTTGGTTGTTATTTTTCATTCGACTCAAAAAAACGAGAGGGTTGTGATCTGTGTAGACAATTAAGGGATGTGAAACGGAACCAATATAAACATCGAAATGTTGAATAGCAAGGATCAGGGCGAGCGCTTCCTTTTCAATAGTGGAGTAACATCGCTGATGTTTATTAAATTTGCGCGAGAAATAGCAAACAGGATGTTCAACACCATCTTGATCTCGTTGAAGCAATACAGCTCCAGCACCTGTATCACTTGCATCAACAGCAAGACAAAACGGAGTGGAAAAATCAGGAGCAGACAAAACAGGGGAATTAATCAGAAGAGCTTTGACTCTTTCAAAACTCATCTGACACTCGTTAGACCATTGAAATGGTACTTTAGGGCTGAGTAAATCAGTCAAAGGCGAAGCAACCGCAGAAAAATTCTTGCAAAAATTTCTGTAGTACCCAACCATGCCTAAGAAACGACGAAGGTCGCGGCGCGTTTTGGGCACAGGAAAATTAGTAATGGCTTCAACCTTAGATTCGACCGGTCGAACTTGTCCCCCACCAACAATCTTACCTAAATAGGTTACGGTTGCTCGGCCGAATTCACATTTCGCCAAGTTAACCGTAAGGTTAGCACGAGATAGACGACTGAACAAGTTCTCAATTTGTTCTAGATGTTCAGACCAAGACGCGCTGTAAATAACCAGATCATCCAAATACGCTTCTACATTGCGCATGCCTTCGATGACACGATTGACTAACCTCTGAAAGGTTGCCGGGGCATTTCGCAATCCAAAAGCCATTACGGTGTAATGCAAAAAATAATCTGGTGTTACGAATGCACTTATTTCTTTTGCGCGCTCTGACAAAGGCACCTGCCAGTAACCCTTGAGCAGATCGATCTTCGTTACAAAAGCAGCATTTCCAACACGATCCACACAGTCCTCCATACGAGGTAATGGATAACTGTCTGGTTTCGTTACCGAATTAACGCGTCTAAAATCAGTACAAAAACGAAACGTACCGTCGGATTTTTTTACCAGCAAACAGGGTGAGCTCCAGGGACTAAAGCTTGGCTCTGCGATGTTATTTTCAAGCATGAAGGCCACCTCTTTCTGCAACTGGGTTCTCTTCTCAGGACTTACACGATACGCATGTTGTTTAATTGGTAACGAATTACCAACATCAATATCATGTTCGATCAAAGTAGTACGAGAAGGAACATCAGAAAATAAATTACCGTACGTCCGAATGATTTTAGTCATGTCATCTCGTTCAGCAGCAATTAAATGTGAGAGATACGAGTCAAGGTGCTGAATTATCTTAGAATTATTCAACCTTCCCGCCACCAGTTCTGTAGAAGGAAACTCAATGTCATCTTCTAGAGTAGATGGAACATCAGCAACAGAACACAATGGACGGGTCAAAGGTTCAGCACTGGACAGCGCATGCCCTTGGGTCACTGAAGAATCTGTGGATGCAACAATTAACACAGCCGACTTTCCAGACGAATCTGGAGGTCTCTCTATGTACGGCTTTAACATGTTAATGTGGCACAAACGAGACTTCTTCCTTCGATCAGATGTTGCAATCACATAGTCAAGCTCACTCACCTTCTCTTTCACATGGTAAGGACCAGAGTAGCGAGCTTGTAGGGCAGACCCAGGGGTTGGCATCAACACTAGCACCTTGTCACCAGGGACAAAACTACGACACTTAGCACTACGATCAAAACGTTCTTTCATTTGTCGTTGTGAAGTCTTCAAATTCTGTTTGGCCAACTCACATGCACGGTGCAATTTAAAACGAAACTCAGAGACATAATCAAGAATGTTAATTGGACTCACATCACTAGTCCAATGATCTTTGATCAGTTTCAACGGGCCACGGACAGTATGCCCGAACACCAGCTCAGCCGGACTAAAACCCAATGACTCCTGCACAACCTCCCTCACTGCAAACATAACCATAGGTACTCCCTCATCCCAGTCTTTTTGAAATTCCAGACAGAATGCACGCAGCATCGATTTCAAAGTCTGGTGGAATCTTTCGAGAGCTCCCTGGCTTTCTGGGTGGTAACAACTTGATGTGCAGTGTTTAATATGCAACTGATCCAGAGCTTGTTTAAAAACACGTGACATAAAATTCGTACCCTGATCTGACTGAATAGTACGTGGAAGACCAAATAATGAGAAAAACTTAATAAGAGACTTCACAATTACGGGTGCTGTAATTTTCCGCAGAGGAATTGCCTCTGGAAAACGTGTTGAAGTACACATGATGGTGAGCAAATACTGATTACCCGACTTTGTACGAGGCAAAGGACCGACACAATCCACCATCACCCGCTTAAACGGTTCACCAACAGCTGGAATTGGATGTAATGGGGCAGATGGAATTTTCTGGTTTGGTTTGCCAATCTTTTGACACACGTGACAACTTCGGCAATAATTTGCCACATCATTTTTCAAGCCCGGCCAGAAAAAATTTCGGAGTACACGATCGTAGGTTTTATTAACTCCTAAATGACCGGCAAAAGGAATATCGTGCGCTAGTCGCAAAATTTCTAAGCGATATGAGGAAGGAACTACCACCTGCTTGACGATTTGCCACTCATCATCAGCAGAGGCAGTTAACGGTCTCCATTTCCTCATAAGCACACCGTCTTCTACAAAGTATCCTTGAGATACATGTTCGAGTTGCTCATCTGGAACAACAAAATCGAAGAGGGATGACAGTTTATTATCATTCCTCTGCTCAACAATGAGCTGCTCGCGTGACAGAGACAATTCACCAAGCCCAATTAAATGTTCATCTCCTTTAGAAACGGCGATGCCTAAACCGTCAGTAGAGTGTGAACACTCAACGTCACGAAAATCAGAATTAGAGAGGAACGTATCGTTCAAATCAAAATCCCACTCACCTTCTGACTTGCCAAGTGTTTTATCTGTAAGTCTCTGTGTCATAGCGCGAGTAACAGCACACGATGGAAATACCTCAGGGTATTTCTGAGCCAACTCATCAGGAGAACAGCAAGGAAGAGGAACATCTGTTACCTCCGGGCTGGCAAAAACTTTTCCTCCCGCTAAGTCATTCCCTAAAATAAACGTGACATCTCGAACGGGAAGACATGGTCGTACACCAACAATAACACGGCCAACAACAAGGGAAGACTCGATTTCAATTTCGTGCAAAGGCACGTTCACAAAACCCATTTCAAAACCCTGCACCAAGACACTGGAGCCGATAGAGCTTTCACTAGATAAGGGCAATATTCCTTCCAGAATAAAACTCTGTGCAGCACCGGTATCACGAAGCATCCTGACAGATTTACGCGAGCTAACGTCACCTGCCAAAGACACAAATCCGTCCATTAAGAACGGCACATACCCCTGATCTTTACACATGTCAGCTTGAGAAGCCGACAACTCCAGTCCTTCTAACTGAGGCGAGGACGTCATCAATAAACCTACAGGTTTAGGGACATTTTTCTTTTTGAGCACAGCGCACTCAGAAATAATATGCCCACGTTTCCTGCAATAAAAACAGACAGGTGAGGACGAAGACTTCTCCGCCACTGTTTCAGCAGGCGGAGCGCGATCAGAGTTACGTTTAAACGATCTAAAACTGTTGCTAACAGATGGAGATTTCGGTGCTAAACTAAGCACGTTCTTATGTGTTAGCACATACTCATCCGCTAATGCAGCAGCAGCGTAACTTTTTAGAACTTTCTGCTCATTGATGTACGTGGCAACGCGTTCTGGTAGGCAGTTCTTAAATTCTTCTAAAAGAATCAGTTCGCGGAGCTCTTCAAAAGTTTTCACTTTCATCGATGAACACCAACGATCAAACAATGATTCCTTCTCACGAACGAATTCAACGTAAGTCTCGTCAGTTTTTCGATGATTGCGAAACTTCTGGCGATATGCCTCAGGGACTAATTCATAGACCCTAAGAACAGCTGCCTTGACGTGTTCGTATTCCAGAGACTCTTCGACTGACAAAGAAGAATAAGCTTCCTGAGCTTTACCCACAAAAACACACTGGAGTAACATGGGCCAAAATGTTTGCGGCCATTTCATGTTCGTGGCAACACGTTCAAAAAGAGCAAAAAACTTGTCTACCTCTTGTTCTCGGAAAGGAGGAACAATGCGAATGTTACGACTCACGTCAAAAACGGGAACATCTGTTACTCCCCTCTCACGAGCTTTTAACTCAAGTTCTTTAAGTCGACAAGCCTGTTCCATTTCAAGCTTTTTCAGCTCTAATTCATGTCTCTCACGCTCTCTTTGTCTCTCTCTCTCACGTTCCCATTCTTCTCTCTCTTTTAACAAAACTCTGTCGTGCTCTTCAGCTTGCAGTTCAAGTTTTTTAATCTGCAATGCAAGATCTCCTGAACTAACCTCAGCCAATTCAGGATTCTCTGTCAATTTTTCCTCTTCACCAAAGACGCCCTGATTATATAACGAATCAGTAAGCAAGAGTTGCAGTTCACGTTTAGACATAGTACTACGAAAACTGACCCCATAATGAGCAGCAATTTTCATAAGGTCTACTCTATTGATCTGAAACAACTCACTTCGCGTCGGATCCGCAATAAATTTCGTTAAATCAAACATGATATCGATTAACGTCTAATAGGATTAGAGAAAAAAAAAAATAAAGAGTACCACACGAGCCAAAACAAATCAAGTATCTGTGATTATGAAGTTACTAAGTAACGAATTCAAAGCGCGCAGACAGATCAACGATCAAACGAAGCTGCGCGAAAACAAAGCACTATCAGGATCTTTTAGATCTTTTCAGATCGTTCAGATCCTGGACGAGCCCCCAAATATGTTACGGCCCATCACCAAGAAATAGCTCGTTATTGTTAGAAAACAATTAAAGGGAATGGACCGAACATATAAATAACCCACAGACACGAGATCACGGTTTAAGACGCCCAAGCGCCTACATCAACAAAAATAAGTGAATACAACATGTATCAACAAAACATTGCTCAACAAACAGAAATAAATAAACAATAGTAAGCTGGTAGCGCAGCTAAGGAAACAGACCCCTGCCTACACCTGTTCTTACCAGCAGTTCTTACCTGGCTCGCGATAAAAGAACAGGTGAGTCTTCCGGGCATCTGCTTCCCTCGCTATTCTAACTAAATAACAAAACGTGAACTATCAAACAAAAACCACTACCAGTTACCAAAATAAGAAAAGTAACAAATAACAATTAATACAAAACTATTCCAAAGACCAACATAAACACAACTAAGCTAGAATATAACAGAAAGGCGAAGCTCTCAAGGTGAAACGGGAGCGGCGTCGAGAGACGATGGGACGGAGATGGAGAGAGAATGAGACGCCCGCCATTGTCTCGACCGACGGCTTATATCCGGAATCCCGGATGAGGTCACGGAATTCCGTTAATAGGGAATTACCCCACACAAGGCCACCTAGAGGCTACAAACAAGAAAATTTACACAGAGCCCGTAACATAACAGGAATACTAGATGAGATTCGTCTGATATGAGGTAAAAAAATACACAAAAACAAAATGTTTTGTGCAGACTCTGTTCCCGAGTCACTACTGTGCAGACCAAGCAGGAACCTCCCCAAGTTTCTGTTGAAGCCAGCACAGAAGTAATTTAAATTCATCGACTGGCCACTAGAGACAGGCTCCAGAAGGGAGCAGAATCTCATAGAGCCCCATATTAAATGTGGGTAAGCATATAAACATCACATTTTCAATTTTGGGGGAATTATCCCTTTAAATCTAAAGCTCCAATCACCTCCAAAAAAAAAAAAAAAAAAAAAAGTCTGTTAGTGCCTCAGTGAACAATTCACTCAGAGAATCAATGTTAAACGACAACATAACACTTATATGGAATACTCATATAACACTTATACTCATGGAAACTGTAAACGGCATACATTCGTGTTGTCTTTAAGGGTCTGAAATAGATGTTGCTCAATCAGGAAATAAAATACATCATAATGTATTCAGGCAGATAACGCTGCCTGCTTTATTTCTAAGATGATGCATGGCAAACTTTGAATTGTAGTACAATATAGTGCATTATAGAGGCTTGTATTAATATTTATTGTAAGCTTTTCGAATCAATTTCTGAAGTACACATATACGCTAATCTTTAATATTTCCCCCATTATTACATACATAAAGAAATATTTTTTTGTTAGTTCAGTAACATGTTAAATGTGTCGGCAGTGTGCAGTAACACTAGCTTAGAAATCTAGACGCACCAACGGCAGCAAATCTAATCTGCCGCGAGTGTCGTCTAGCAACTCTCAATACACTTCTGAGCTGTAAACGCCAAACTCTGGCCGTGCCAATCACATCGTGTATAGAGTCGGTGGGCGGGGCTTAACATAATGATGGCCGAGTTGTGCATGCGTGCTACTAGTAAACACAGAGGCTGGCGAACGGCAGTCTTTCGAATCAGCTTTGACCGCGACTCTGGAAGACTTGGAGTTAAGCTTTTCTCTGATAAAAGAACAAAGAACGGCACTGAAGTCATTCTTAAGAAAGGAAGATGTGTTCTGAGTTTTGCCGACTGGATACGGCGTTTCAACTAGCTTTGCTTCACCTTCGTTGCTCTGGTTGGTTGTAGCGCTATCCAATTGCGTGCTCGCCGTGCAGAGGGAGTTTGAAAGACAACCGTTTATCCCGCCCCTCGGATTGAGCCCTGTCAATGGTGAGTTTCCAGACCAAACAATTTGATGTGGGTCTGGCTTGTCAGGCTACATTAGACACCCACATTAATGATTTCAATATATGACTCATACTCTCTGAAAAGACCATAAACATTACAGATAAGATATTAAGTAACTATTAATTTACATACATATATCATGAAACAAACCCTGTGAGACTAATATGCTGCAAATCGTGTGATTTTTAGGTCAATGTTTTTGCTGTATGTCAATGATGTCTTCTAGGGAAATAATAAGATGGCCGCTCGAACACTTCAGGTGGTTTCACTGCCTGCCTGATGTCAGTTTAGAACGCAATGAGCAATCCAGTCATTATATAGATCAGTGGTTACAACCTATGTTAATAGGTTACTGCAAAATAATTTAAATGAGCATGTGCAACCTAGGCGTACAAAGGCCCACAGATGGTTGCAAATATCATCAATCAATCAATCAACTTTATTTATATAGCGCTTTTACACTTTTGATGACTGTTTCAAAGCAGCTTCACAGTGTTAAACAGGACAATATTGCAACAAAATTTGATTTGGCTGTAGAGTTGTTCTGGAGAAAACAGTGATGTTATCAGCTTATTTTAATTTATCATAGAGCGACAATGTTTAAGGTGCACATACTCCTCTGATAATTAAATTTGCGTCACGTGCACTGTACGCTGACCCTCACGTAAAAAGTTAAAGGGGGGGTGAAATGCTGTTTCATGCATACTGAGCTTTTTACACTGTTAGAGACTTGGATTCCCATCCCAAACATAGACAAAGTTTCAAAAACTAATGTTGGACGTTTGATGGAGTATTTCTGTGTTAAAAATACTCCTTCCGGTTTCTCACAAGTTTCAGAGAGGTTTTTTTGAGTATGGCTCAGCTTGACGTTAATAGACCGGAAGGTCCTTGTATGGGCCGTACGGGCTCTTCTCCCGGTAGGGTGCGCGCGCGTGACTAGAGAGAGAGAGGAAATGCACGCCCATAAACACTGCTCTCAAGCTGCAGATCCAGTCGTCCGTGAACACTTATGTCGGTTATAGTCCGCGCCGCGCTCCACTTCATTCCTCCACTTTGACATTAAGCGACTTCAACGCTTCAGCACAGCATTCCGGGAAGGCAGCGCTGCATTTGAACCGATTTGAACACAGAAATGATGGGTATAACGTTACACTAGTCTGATGTGCAAAACCGTTTTGCTTGCTACTGCTAAGGTTTAGTCACATACAATAGTCCATTAACCGAATCATGTCCTCATAAACTGCGAGTAACGACACACAAATGTTGATAGGCAACTAAATACAGTACATACCACAGAGACGGACGTCCTGCTGTTGCTGTTTCTTTTTCAGCCTCCGAATTAGATTCTGGATCATATCTATTAGCTGAGATCGATAGCAAGGGTTTCTCCACGCTTGAGGACGTCACCGCTTTGCGCATTCGTCATTCTTTAGCTCCGCCCACACGATACGCCTCCAGGCGCTCGTTTTTTCCCGGAAAGACTCGGTACAGCCCATATTTCTTTTATAAATATAATAAAACTAAAGACTTTTCGGAGATATGAAGGATGCAATACTACTCTATAGGTACTCAACATTGACATGAGATTGACTGAAACTGAATGTTTCACCCCCCCTTTAAGTATACTTTGGTCTTAGTAGGTATTATGTATAAATGACTGCACTAGGGTAGAGTGTGGTAAAACCCACACTTACGGTTTTTCCCTAAAAAAAAACACAAGATATTTGTTGTTGCTGGATTATATTTCTGGGAGTGATGTAGAAGTTTGGAACCTTTTCATAGACTGTTGATGACACGTTTTAACGGTCATCAATATTGTAAATCCTGCAGCATTTTTTATTTAATTTTTTATTGTATGTATATAAAAAAAGTATATAACTATACTAATAGTTTGTATTAATTACTTTTGAATCAAATTACAAAAAAAGCAGACTTTATTGTCTCAAGACTCAACTGAAAGCATATTTACACTGTCTGAATCGATTCCTATCGCATATACAGTATAGTGCACTATGTGCCATTCATCATTAAGAAAATAGTAAATGTGTGAACAGCTGACCGTAGGGGGCGGTATGTTTCAGATTCTACACTGTAAAAAACAGAGGTGGAAAGTAACGAATTACATTTACTCGCGTTACTGTAATTGAGTAGATTTCTGTGTACTTCTACTTTTTTAAGTAGTTTTAAAAATATGTAATTTTACTTTTACTTAAGTACATTTTGATTAAAGTATTGTACTTCGCTACATTTTAAACCACATCCGTTACTGAGTAAAAATAAATCATTAATGCAAAGAGGGGAGGAAAAAAACCGCGATCCGGAAATGACTAATATTATTTAATAGAGGGACGCGGGAGAGAACATGCGCGCAAATATCAGATGGAGACGAACAAGACAGATGTCAGTGACGCAGACCCAGGTGAAAGCAAAACGCCGTCGTGAACTCCTGGCTAGTATGGAAATACTTTGGATATAGAAAAAAATAACATGGTGTTGTCCTGGAGGATATCAAATTTGCACAAAATGTGGATGCAAATGAAGAAACACATAGAACATGTTCGGGAACACATCCCTCTGTGCAAATAAAGGTATGTTTATAACTTAGGCTAATTGATTTCTGTGACGCAGAGGGAATCCCGGAATCCAGTCATGAACATTAACTTTACATTATAACGTAGATTTGGCGTAATACACGCAAACTGGTGGATGAATGAAAAACTCGAATGTAGAGCTGGTCTGTGAACATTAAAGCACAAAACATTGCTATATGAATATATGATCTGCTTGTTCTCTCTCTGTGAATGAGCTGCTCCGTCTACTACATATGGACTCTATTATTCTTAAACATTTTTGCAAATTAATGATAAAAATAAGTTGTTAATCTAATTCATAGTAATTTATTGAATTTAGTTTATTAGACATGTTTTATTGAAATTTTGATAAACAAAATAAACAAATGGTTTTAAGTTTGTTATAATAAAGCATTTTTTTAACCAAATAAAAAAAGACGAATCTTCTTCATTCATTTAACATCATTTTAACAAGTGATAATAACCATCATTTAATAATAGGTACAGTAAATGTTTAATTGATGTTTTCTGAGATAGTTGTCATATCGTGAAAATCTCATTCTATCACAACCCTACAGGGGAGAGTCCCACCCCCACTGTTAAAAAAGTAACTAAGTAACTTTTACTCTAAGTACATTTTAAATGAGCTACTTTTTACTTTTACTTGAGTAAATTTTTAGACCAGTAATTTTACTTGTACTTAAGTAAAATTTCATTGAAGTAACAGTACTTTTACTTGAGTAGAATATTTTGTTACTCTTTCCACCTCTGGTAAAAAATTATATGTTCAATAATTAAGACAACATATGTTTTTACATTGTTTTAACTCATCAAAATAAGTTAAGAAATATTAAAGTTTTTTTTATGTTATACAAGAATTGACTTTGACTTTGAAGACTTTGAACTCAAAGTCAGTTTAACATAATGTAAGTTGAAATAACTTAAACATCGAAGTTGATTTTACTGCAAAAATTCAAAATTTGCCTTTTTTTCAGTGTAGAGAAAATTGTGATGGGACAAAAGATGTGATGAGAAGCTGAAGTCTGCGATGGCGTCATCAAAAATATGTAATTGATTTGTAATTGTTTGTAATTGAATGGAAATGAGGGAATTTTGAGTTCTTATATCTCATAAATATGAATTTGTCTTTGTTTTGGAACACACCAGCTTTTTTTGTAAACACTGTATAGGGTCGCTAATGACCAGAGGTGTGTGCATATTTTTTTCAGCACAACAATTGAATCTTTAAAGGGTTAGTTCCCCCAAAAATGAAATTTATTTCATTAATGACTCACCTCAATGTTGTTCCACACTCGTAAGACCTCCATTCATCCTCGGAACACAGTTTAAGATATTTTAGATTTAGTCCGAGGGCTTTCTGTCCTTTGAATGTAAATGTATGCCCACTTGCTGTCCAGGTCCAGAAGGTAATGAAAACATCATCAAAGTATTCCATATTGTGACATCAGTTGGTTAGTTGGACTCTTTTGAAGCGTCGACAATACATTTTGGTCCAAAAATAACAAAAAACACGACTTTATTCAGCATTGTCTTCTCTTCCGCATTTGTTTTCAAACCTCAAACTGGCAAACTGCTGAAATCACGTGACATTGGCGATACGAATCATGAATCAATCTCCTGATTCACAACTGTTTGAATCTTTGAGGTCTGACAACAAACGCGGAAGAGAAAAAAATCCTGAATAGTTGTATTTTTTTTATTATTTTTGGACCTAAATGTATTGTCGACGCTTCAAAAGAGTCTAACTAACCAACTGATGTCACACAGGTCTTACGGGTGTGGAACGACATTGGTGTGAGTCATTAATGAAATGAAATTTCATGTTTGGGTGAACTAACCCTTTAATGATAGCCTGACGTGGTCATACTCAATTCTAGTCAGAATATGAGTCTGAAACTGCTCCATTGGGCTGTGATTATGGGGCGTGTTTCAACCCAACCAGGAAAGACCTCAGTTGGATAGACCTACAACCAATTAGAGCAATGAAGCAACGCAATGTCAAATGTCAACAGAGCTCAACTGCACTGTGCTGTCAAGTCCGCGTTTTTTCCGCGGGTTGTTTTTTATGTCTGCGGGTTGAAGCGACTATTATTTGATATATAGACCCATGAGTGCGAAGGGACTATTTTCAACATAACAGTTTCATATCATTATGTTTGAAGCCTGAAATGTGGCAAAAGGTCGCAAAGTTCAAGGGGGCCGAATACTTTCTCAAGGCACTGCAATAGTTCAGTACATGGACATAACATACTGTGAGTCTCAAACACCATTGCCTCCTCCTTCATGTGTAAATCTTGTTTGTGAAAAACACCACGGAAAAACAGGCTATTTTCAAAATAACGCCACAAGTGACGCAATCGCTGGGATCATTAATATGTACCCCCCTAACATTTGCATGTCAGCCAATGTTCATTGGCAGGCCGAACTTCAGGAGATAATTCAGGAGATTCAGCAGATAAACAAGCGTCACGCGAGGATAGCGAAAACGGCAGATCATGGAAATAAATGTTATGTTCCAGGCTGTGCAGGAGACGTGAGGACTTTTCATAGCCTTCCCACAGGTAAAAAATGTCCACAGTCATGGTTGATGTTTATTTACAATCGGATACCGCAACAATTTAATTCAAAGTTGTTCGTTTGCTTGGCCCATTTCATCACGGACAGTTTTTCTAACCTCGGGCAATATAGCAGGATTCTCTCAGCGTCTAAAACTGAAGAAAGGGCCGATTCCAACCATATTCCTGCAGTAAGTAGTGATTTTATCTACTTATTAACTGTCGAAACCATTTCTGATTAAATATAAAGTTTCTTAGTAAGACATCATTACGACAATATCCTGTGTTGTCTAGATCCTACGCAAGATGCTAGTATTGGAAACTCCAGGTAGCACACATAACAGTTTGTCAAATGACAAAGGTTAATATTATTTCCTGCCAGTGTAGTCATAAAATACAACAGTAGATGCGTATGTTGATAGCTTTTAACGGATTGAAATCTAAATTTGCCTAAATTTCATCAACAACATAACTCAGAAGCTAACTACGTTAACTACTACTGTTTAGTTGCTTACAGATTGCTCACTCTACCCTTGTAGCTAACATTACCTTCTCCACCATCTAAGTTGAAACGATAGTCATTTGACAAGGCTTCTAGTCAATTTGTTTCTAGTCAATATAATTTCTATTTTCAACATAGAAACATTTTTTAATGTTCCAGGCTGTGGAATGTAGTTTAAATGATTTAAAATAAGGCAAAAACAGAGCATTACATCCTAGGGACAATTTATAGGGTTGTAAATGGACCTGTAAAACTGTATCTGGACAATTTTTGCCCTTAAAGGGGGGGTGAAACACTCAGTTTCAGTCAGTGTCATGTCAATCTTGAGTACCTATAGAGTAGCATTGCATCCTGCATATCTCCGAAAAGTCTTTATTTTTTTTATAATTATATAAGAAAGATGCGCTGTTCCGAGTCTTTCCGAAAAAAGCCGAGCGGGTGGGGGCGTATCGTGTGGGCGGAGCTAAATAATGACGTGTGCGCGCCGCTGTTATTGTGTTGAGTGCGTCGTAAAGCTGTGTCATCCCTAACAGCGGGAAAAAACTTTATTCAAAATAAAAAAAATAGCTTTTAATCAGATACAGCCATACATCTATGATCCGGAATCAGACCCAGAGGCTGAAGTTGAACAGGAGCAGCAGCAAAAAACGACTAGAGCAGGATGTCTCTATGTGGTACAACTTGTGTTATTTACATATTTATACTTGAATTATATCATCGTATTTTTTGTCTTTGAAGGTGTACATGTGGGAAGTAAAGTTGTGCACGTGTGTGTGTGTGTGTGTGTGTGTGTGTGTGTGTGTGTGTGTGTGTGTGTGTGTGTGTGTGTGTGTGTGTGTGTGTGTTTACGCGTGGTTTGTGTAGACAATTGTAGTAAGCGGACTGGTTTTGCACGGCAGGCTAGTGTTTACATAGAAAGACACGGAATAGTAGCGCATTTGAATGAAGAAGCGCGCTTATTTAGTTCAACATATTTCCCCACTCTTTGTGTATTGTTGTTTGGAGTGCTTTTACAATACACAAACATAAAGTTACACATATAGTGGCCAGCTAAACAAATGTACACGCACTACACATCGCATGCTCCATTGATCAATTAACTATACGTGATCATGTTTGGGCTACTTGATGGGCATAGGCAAAAACACAGACATTTGAATCAGTCTTACTCACAGCCTGCGGTTCTAACGTTGGGACCTTTATCGCTGGGACTGCTCCATCCTTCAGCATTAGGCGATCGGAAAATCCGGCGTCGAACTGGGCCTTGTTTATGAAACAGTCGGCACCGAAATGCAGTGAACAGACATAAACCTTTGCGCAACTCAGTTGCTGATCCGGAAAAGCAAATTACACCCACTGTTGCCTTAACGCGGGGTTTTTTGGCAATCTGTACAGAACTGTCTTGGTCTGGCAACCAAAAACGCACTTTTTTGGTGACATTGTTAATTTCTTGAAGTCACATCACCTGTGCAGCGCAGCCTACGAGCCAACGCTTTGATGGGCGTAGCCTGTTGCTTTCGCACTCTCCCTCTCTCTCTCACGCTCTTCCGGTAGAATTGCTCGTACGGCCCATACAAGGAAATTCCGACCTATTAACGTCAAGTGGACCCATGATCGAAAAAAACTTGCCGAAACTTATGACTAACCGGAAGTAGTATTTTTGACAAAGAAATACTCCCATCAAACGTCCACCTTAACTTTTGAAACTTTGTCCATGTTTAGTATGGGATTCCAAGTCTTTAACAGTGTAAAAAGATCAGTATGCTTGAAACAGCATTTCACCCCCCCTTTAAATAAGCCACATACCCTTTATGTAGATATCAGAGAACAATTTAAAATATTGTTTCAAATCATTCTAGGGCACCTGTAAGTGTTTTATGTGTGAATGGATTATGTGTTTATTATTATAATTATAAATGGGGAATGGGTTATTGATTACTTATAACGGATGGCAAGTAGATGAGGTACTTGTGTAGGTATTAATTGTTATATGTACCTGGAAATGGTATGGCCCAGAAAAGGGCGGAGTTTGGCCTGGGCCTGTAAACCCAGGCCAAACCTTAAGACAGGACTTGTTTTACCAAGTTGATGAGTGCTACTGTGGTGCCTCAGCAAAACCCAATCGTTCGCATACTGTGGATATCTGTTTGGCTTGTATACACCTATATTCTTTTGAGCATTTTTTGATTATTTAGCGCTTTCTGCAAGTGTGCCATTGTCTTTACATTCCTTTACGGACTCACATTTCCTCCCAGAAGGAGGATGGTGGGCTCGTCAACATCACATAGTTTGTCTTGCGTCCATTAGAATACATGGAGAGGGTGGGGGTTTATTAGCAATACTGGGACCAACCACCTGGGGGCGATCAAGACGCTTTGGCTTCAGTTTTTAACACTGATAATAATTATTTGAAATAATTATCGCATTAATTGAATTACTTCAAAACATATCAATACAACCCCTTATTGCTGAAAAAAATATGATGTAGATTCAATAGCAAAGCTATTTTAATATTGAAAGTTGTTGGGCTGTGTCGATAAATTTCTATGTGCTCCTGAATGTTTCCGTGTGTGCGCAGCATGATCTCCGCTCTGCATGCAAGTGACGTAGGCCTTTGTGTGTGCCCTTCAATGAAAACAGCACATTAATATAGAACATATAGTGTAATGAATAATATAGTGATTCAAATGACTTGGAACTACCTGCGTTTTAAACGATTTTATTGCACACCTTCCAGCCAATCAGAATCGAGTATCCAGACAGACCATTATACAACTGGTTTATATTTATGTCATTGTCACATTACTCAGTCAGCAGTGTAATTACACTGAAACTAATGTTACCAAATGAAACCATATTGTAAATTGTTACAGAAAATTGTATCAATTGATTTGCATGGCCAGTTCTATTAATGCACCATTCTGATCCAGTTTGAATTTTTTACTTGCGTGATCTGGCAACACATTTATCAGGATTTCAGTGACATGACAACTGTGACTTTAGCATCACTTGCCTCCTGAGTTGTTGCCAAATTTTCTCAGGTCAAAAATCGTCTTGCTCTAAACAAATCGTCAATACTGCACACTTCAGAATAATAATTGAGACGGTTAACCACAAGTTCAGTCCGTGAACACATTTAGAGGTACAAGGCAGCATGTTTGTAGATGATAAAGTATTTTTTTCCCGAATAAATTGTAGAAAAAACGTCATAGAGCTTGTTTTCACAGATGTGGCTTATGGTATGCAACTGTTGGGCAAATCATTTCAGATTTTTAGCAGTCTGAGAAAAAGACAAATCCAATAATAAGCGACTGCTGTGTGATCGTAATCTTGGACATAAAAAATACACATTCATAACTCTGTATTTTGTATTTAACCGGGTGCGTTGTCTCAGAACTATCTCAGATCACCCTAGCACTACGAGTGACGTTCGCCTTCAGTGTTTTCTGTGGGCAAACAGGCTGCAAGCGCTCCCCCACCCCCCATTCACTGCAGCTCTATTGACGTCAGAGCTGCTTGCGTCAATGCTCTCTCTTTGACAGAAAGAGTTTTTTTTTCTTGGATCCTAATAGGATTATTATAGAAAAATGCCCACAGGCCTTTTCAATGCTGGTAATATGGCGTTTTCAGCTACACGTGTGATCCATTATATTAAAATGTGAAATAGAGCTATAATGTATAATCAATAAATGTGCTACTCTCTACACATCCATGTAGCGTGTTGGCTTTATGTGCTTGAAATCTAGGCCTGCTATTCACAACGTTACAAATCAGGCACATATTTTTTTCAATACAGCACAGATTAAATAAATAAAAAAGGGCCAATGCCTTATGTGTTTTCTAATAGGGGGTTAGAATATTACTGCCACCCCCCTCTGAGATCACATTATAAAGCATAATTAATCCTTTCCATTGTAGAGCAATATGAAGCTATGTCGCCAATGTGTTTTTATTTTATTTTTATTTTTTTGAAGTCTTGACTACTAGTGCAGCATCATAAATGCATTGCACTTGCATTATATGGTGTGAACAGTTCAAAGTTATTTGCAAACTTGATATTGCTTATTTTTTATTGTCCTTTATAAGTATTTATCTATTATCACAGCTGTTAGACATCATACTGACTTGCCTACTTTAAAGGCTCACTGAAATCAAAATTGAGTTTTTTTTAGTTTTTATTATGACAATGTCAGCCTTAAAGTTATGAATAAGCTGGTGTGTTCTGAAACAGTGACAAAATTCGCATTTAGGAGATTTCAAAACTTACAGTCTCTCACTTCCCAATACAAATTACAGATTTTGATGACATCATCGCTGACTTCACCGTCTCGTCAAATCTTCTGTCCAATCAAATGCTCTCTAGAATCTAAAGCCCGCCCCCTATGCTGCTGAAGACGTTGTAGCTGAAATCAGTTTTTAACACATTTACTCATTTCTACATGGTGAACAGCACATAGCACAATATATATGTGATAGGAAACGATTCAGTGTAAATATACTTTTAGTTGAGGCGTATGAATTCTGGTTTCACGTTATTTTCACGCACCGCAGCAGCACAAACACATAGTCTAGACCAGAGCTGTTGATGAGAGACACGAGAACGCGGATCATATGCGCGAGTCGGCGCAAATATTCTTGGACCAATCGGACATATCGGACCCATTTGAATTTTGCACAGAATGCTATATTTCAAAGCGATATGGAGGAGATTATGATGATAAACGGTTAGAGGAAACTGGCTTTACCAAACAGAAAGGCTCTAGTCAAACTATGATATTATTAACGAAACGCTATTGGCTGTTTCAAAAAAGGGGAGGAGCTGCTGACAGCTGGAGCCGTTTCAGGGGAAATCACGTCAACACATTGAATAATGCGACGCATTTCAAGGCACTTCGGCGGGCCTTTAAAAAAGTTTATTTTATCATTTTACTAATTTCGTATCTTTTGTTGTTATTTTAGTAGTTTGTAAGTTTGTCTTGCGCAATAATAGGGCATTAGTCACTTAATGCCATTGAATGTATGTATATACAAACACGATTCCAAAAAAGTTGGGACACTGTACAAATTGTGAATAAAAAAGGAATGCAATCATTTACAAATATCATAGACTTATATTGTATTCACAATAGAATATAGATAACATATTAAAGGTTGACTATGCAGCTTTCCGTCCACTGGAGGGCGCCTATTAAAAACAAATCGTAGTTTGATGACGCAAAGTGTGAGCGCAGCATCTTGGGAGATGTGTTCTCATCACAGCCGGTGGAAAAGAGGACTCGGGCAGAAATCACGTTCATGCATGCGGTTATTAACGTTACTGTAGTCTAAAGCAGAGCAGGACCGAGTGTTGTGGAGCTGAGCACGGCTGCTGGAGCGATTGTTAAACAAATACCCGCCTCGCAAATACCGGGACTTTTATTATGACGGGACGGGACACAGTCGCCTGCACAGATCCGCTCTTCTGGTTATGATTTTGAGGTAATGTAGCTCTGTTTATCATATTAGATACATTTAAGTGTGTTTAAAACGATGTTATGACTTTACTCTGTGCGTTCACTTGTTCACACTGCTAAGAGTAAAGCGCTCCTGCTAAATAAAAGCCAAAACCGAGGGTAACGCAGATATGACGCAATTGACAGGCGACTCCCTCAAATGCAATGCTGAAACGTCCGTGTCCTTAGTTAAAATAGCAATTTTCTCACAATTTACAAATAGTTGGAAACTTCTGGGATATTGTAGGTACTCAACTGAACAAAATATATAACACCGGCCTAGTGGTTTTTGGATATTTTACTGCAAAAATACTACATAGTGCACCTTTAAGGGCCCTATCTTGCACCCAGCGCAATTGACTTTGTACACCGACGCATGTGTCATTCCTATTTTGCACCCGTGCAAAGCGCGCTTTTCCCTCCATAGAAGCACATCGCTAAACTAGTGAATGAACTTGCGCTCCCTGGGCGGTTCAGCGCAAAAAAGGAGGCGTGTTCCAGCACAAACAATCCCTGGTGCTATTTTGCTGTTCCATTAAACAACTGCGCCACTGACCAGAAAAAACGTAGTCTAAAGTCAGTGGCGCGTTGTGCGTTGTTCATTATGCTATTTTAAGGGTGCATGACCATAATGTATAGCGTGCACAACGCGCATACACTTTGTTCATTAAATCTACAAAGATGCAACAGTTATTTTTGCAAATCATAAATTGTTACACTAAAAAAATATTAACAAGTGGTGTGCCACGAAGATGTGAAAAAATAGGCATAAATCTAGCTTACAAATTATTCAGGCTTATTGTAGTAATTAAGGATCAGACCTGTTTGCCCAATAGTGGCAAGACAAAATTGGTTTGTCCGTCAAGAACCAGGAAAAAAAATCGACTGAAAAACTGAAAAAAACTTTTTAACCGACGCCTGTTTAATCGACGCTATTTTGGGTGGGTTTCTCCCATCCCCATACAACACATCTTCTCTGTCTTTCACTCCCTTACGAAAGGAAAATATATTTATTTACCAATATATTACTTGAAATATATTTTAATATATTGTAAATATATGGAATAATATATTGATGGTATTATAAAATATATTATATATTCATGTAATATATTGCAAAATATACAAATGATTGCCGCTTTCAATATATTGCAATATATTGAAAGATATAAATATTAATTCCCATGTGAATATATTGCCTAATGTATTGCATGAAATTTTCCAATATACTGCAATATATTTTTGTTTCGTATGGGCTGCTCTTACAAGAACGTGCGCCTGGTAAATACGCCATAATAATAGCAATCCATAACGGATCTTGCGCACCTGCTTTTAAAGGGATCCCATGGTGTTGAGACTTGTATGGCTTAATATAACATAAATGATGTCTCTTACTGAATTATGTGGTAGAAAACCCATGAAAGATCTACGTTATTTAAAAAATCGATTTTATATTTGGACCATGGGCGGCGCCATTTTGTTTGCGTTCTAGGTTGATGACGTAGAGTGGTTGAACTCCTCAATCAGCTGGCGTTACCCGTTGCTATTTTTACCACAACGCAACTCGAAAATTGTTTCAGAGTTAAAAAAAACAAATGAATTGCTTTGTAATTGTACTTAAAACACACTCAAACATACATGTGCACACAAACTCACCTACACAAGTCACAAACAGATCGGCGGGCGCGCACACACCTAGGTCAGCGACAGACTGCTCTGTCTCAATCGCATGCATCATCACCAAAACATCCTGCCTCTCTTCCTCACGTTACTTTATCCCATCGTCCTACCTAGATATTTCCCTTTGCTGGTCACATAGGCATTACAGTTAATCTACTATCAACAGTCTATCTAGGATATCAACACAGGGAATAGATTGAGGGTTATGTATGCGCGCACGCAGTGCGTGCGTGTGTGTGTGTGTGTGTGTGTTCGCGCCGATCTGTTGGGGTGTGTGTGTGTTCGCGCCGATCTGTTGGGGTGTGTGTGTGTGTGTGTGTTCGCGCCGATCTGTTGGGGTGTGTGTGAGTCTGTGTGAGAGAGAGAGTTTGTGTGCACATGTATGTTTGAGTCCGTGAAGTCGGACAGCTGTTTGTAAATCGGCTGTACACTCGTTATTGCGGTGGAACGTGAGACTGAATGACTGCACTCGAACATGTCCACTATGGTGTCGGACAACACTACAAATGTCCGTCCCTTCAAATAATGCCCTATTTAAGGGTATAGGGTCGATTTCAGATTCAGCCCCTGTCGTGGAGACTGAGCAGCCCAACATCTCGATTGAAACAGAGCCTGTCGTGTGCGCGCCCGCCGATCTGTTTGTGACTTGTGTAGGTGAGTTTGTGTGCACATGTATGTTTGAGTGTGTTTTAAGTACAATTACAAAGCAATTCATTTGTTTTTTTTAACTCTGAAACAATTTTCGAGTTGCGTTGTGGTAAAAATAGCAACGGGTAACGCCAGCTGATTGAGGAGTTCAACCACTCTACGTCATCAACCTAGAACGCAAACAAAATGGCGCCGCCCATGGTCCAAATATAAAATCGATTTTTAAAATAACGTAGATCTTTCATGGGTTTTCTACTACATAATTCAGTAAGAGACATCATTTATGTTACATTAAGCCATACAAGTCTCAACACCAGGGGATCCCTTTAAAGGGAATGTTGGATGACGCTCTGATTGGTTTATTCACATTAGGCCCAAATAGGGCTGGAAGATATGGCCCAAAAAAATTATCACGATATAATTTTCCATATCAGTCGATATCGATAAATATCACGATAAATGTAAAATCTTTATTTCTTTAAAGTTTAAAGGCATATTTTTGGTCCAGAGTGAAATATGTAGAAAACAGACAGTTAACTGTGGTTTTAAACTATCCTGTATTGTCAAAACATGACAAACACTTCCCAAACAGGTGAACAATTTATTAAAACTGAGGTAGAATTATTTATTAAAAACTTAATTGTGGTCAGCATTTTTTTACTCTACACTGTATATCAATAATATCATTACTTATTGTGTAAGTAAAACACTAAAAACGCAAACGCGCAAAAATTTGTCCACTGTGCATCTCTCTCTCTCTCTCTCTCTCTCTCTCTCTCTCTCTCTCTCTCTCTCTCTCTCTCTCTCTCTCTCTCTCTCTCTCTCACCGACACACACACGCACACACTCGCGAGAGCATCTCACCGACAAACACACACACGTGCGGCCGCATCTCACCACACACACACACACACACCTCACCGACAGTGGGCTGGTCGCGAGAGGAGGGAAAGAGCAAAGTTCAGTATTTCTGGATCTCCAGTAAGGGCTGTCTAGTCTATTTTATTTCTCTTTTGATACAGGCGATGCTGAGTCAATAATACATCACCAAAGACAAACAATTAACGTTATGATAGCGATCATGTACAAGTCCGGTGTTTTAGTGATTATAGTTTGGTACAAGCGTTAGCTTGTTGTAAGTCACCCACCACAACTAACAAGGTGATAAAGTTGCACTTCGCGCTTTGACACTTGCGTTTCAGATCGTTAAAATAGGGCCCTAAATGTTGAAAATGAGACATTTTGAAATGTCATGCCAAATATTGGCTAATTTGGATTTCATGAGAGCTACACATTCCAAAAAAGTTGGAACAGGTAGCAATAAGAGGCCGGAAAAGTTAAATGTACATTTAAGGAACTGCTGGAGGACCAATTTTCAACTTATTAGGTCAATTGACTACATTATTGGCTATAAAAAGAGCCTCTCACAGTGGCAGTGTCTCTCAGAAGTCAAGATGGGCAGAGGATCACCAATTCCCCCAATGCTGCGGCGAAAAATAGTGAAGCAATATCAGAAAGGAGTTTCTCATAGAAAAATTGCAAAGAGTTTGAAGTTATCATCATCTACAGTGCATAATATCATCCAAAGATTCAGAGAATCTGGAACAATCTCTTTGTTGAGGGTCAAGGCCAGAAAACCATACTGGATGCCCATGATCTTTGGGCCCTTAGACAGCACTGCATCACAGGAATGCTTCTGTATTCTAAATCACAACATGGGCTCAGGAATACTTCCAGAAAACATTGTCGGTGAACACAGTCCACCGTTCCATTCGCCATTCCCGGGTAAAACTATATATGTAAAAAAAAGAAGCCATATCTAAACATGATCCAGAAGCGCAGCCGTTTTCTCTGGGCCAAGGCTTATTTAAAATGGACTGTGGCAAAGTGGAAAACTGTTCTGTGGTCAGACAAATAAAAATGTGCAAGTTATTTTTGGAAAACTTGGACGCCATGTCATCTGGACTAAAGAGGACAAGGACAACCCAAGTTGTTATCAGCACTCAGTTCAGAAGCCTGCATCTCTGATGGTATGGGGTTGGATGAGTGCGTGTGGCATGGGCAGCTTACACATCTGGAAAGGCACCATCAGTGCTGAAAGTTATATCCAAGTTCAAGAACAACATGTGCTTCCATCCAGACATCGTCTCTTTCAGGCCCCTCCACACGGAGACGCATTTAGCTGTATACGTATACATTTTGTACCTTATCATTTACATTTACATTTATGCAATTAGCAGATGCTTTTATCCAAAGCGACTTACAACTCAGGAGTACAGGAAGCGATCCGTCAAGAAGAGGCAAAGAAACGTTGAAAGTGCCCTAAATACCAAGATTTATATACTACTTAGAGTAGCAAAAAACAGAAAAGGGGAAGAAGAAAAGAGAAATAGAGGAGGAAGAGGTTTTTATTTAATTTTTTTATGTAAGATTAAGTGCTCATGGAAGAGATGAGTTTTTACCTGTCTTTTGAATGAAGCGAGTGATTCTGTCGTGCGTATGGAGGACGGAAGATCATTCCACCAATCAGGAACAATGAAAGAAAAAGTTCTGGAGAGGGATTTCATGCCTCTCTGTGATGGTACCACAAGCCTTCGCTCATTAGCTGAGCGAAGGCTTCTGGTGGGGGTGTAGACTCCAAGACTCCTGGAAGTCCAGCCAGAAGTGCATTGCAATAGTCAAGTCTAGAAATTACCAGGGCTTGGGCAAGAAGTTGTGTTGCATGCTCTGTAAGGTACGGTCTGATTTTCCTGATGTTGTGCAATGCAAACCTGCATGGCCGAGCTGTCTTTGAGATGTGGACTTTGAAGGACAGCTGGTCATCAAAGATTACTCCAAGATTTCTGACCGACCCTGAAGGGGTAATCAAAGATGAACCTAGCTGGATGGTGAAGTCGTGTTGTAGGGTCGGATTAGCAGGGGAAACAAGCAGCTCAGTCTTTGCTAAATTGAGCTGCAGGTTATGTTTTTTCATCCATGCCGAGATGTCCGCCAGACAGCTTGAGATTCGTGCAGCTACTGTGCGATCATCTGGTTGAAATGAGAGGTAGAGCTTTGTGTCATCAGCATAGCAAAGATATGAGAGGCCATGTGCCTGAATGATGGGTTCCAGTAATGTAGTGTAAATGGAGAAGATTTGGTATTAGCATTTCATCCACACGGATTCGGCATTTTGGAAGCATGAATCCGATATTTTCTGAAACCGGGTCTCAGAGTGGATAAATCTGAAAACGACAATATTGCGTTTTCGTGTGTACAGCCAATCCATATATTTTACGAAACGGTAATGTCATCACACTAAGTCCAGCATTGTGAAAGAGTTGAGGGATACAACTACGGGCACTGGGCATGCGCACATCAATATTGCGTCATTTAATTACCGTATTTTTATTATTGTAAGGGTAGGTTTAGGGTTGGTGTAGGCATTAATAAAACACATCTGTTAAGTAACAAATGTATTTATTGTTATTTTATCGTGAGATTTTGCCTCACCTCCAACCACTGCTATACCCCTGCTAGCCACAACTCTTCTTCTCTGTTTTTAGTGTATTTCTGGGGCAGAATTACAGAGCCACACACTGACCTGGCATATAGTACATAGTTTTGAGTCGTTTTCATTGCTCTCGTGTGGACGCAGGTATTTCTTGAAACGAGGAGAAAAGGGAAAGCCTTGGCTTCGTGTGGACGGGGCCTCAGAGAAGACCTTGCATTTTCCAACATGACAATTCCAGACCACATACTGCATCAATTACAACATCACGGCTTCATAGAAGAAGGATCCGGGTACTGAAATGGCCAGCCAGCAGTCCAGATCTTTCACCCATAGAAAACATTTGGCACATCATAAAAATGAAGATGTGACAAAGAAGACCTAAGACAGTTGAGCAACTAGAAGCCTGTATTAGACAAGAATGGGACAAAATTTATATTCCTAAACTTGAGCAACTTGTCTCCTCAGTCCCCAGATGTTTGCAGACAAAAAAGGGGATGCCACACAGTGGTAAACATGGCCTTGTCTTTTTTGAGATGTGTTGATACCATGAAATTTAAAAATAACTTATTTTTTCCCTTAAAATCATACATTTTTTCAGTTTAAACATTTGATATGTCATCTATGTTGTGTTCTGAATAAAATATTGAAATCTGAAACTTCCACAGCATTGCATTCTTTTTTATCCACAATTTGTACAGTGTCCCAACTTTAGAAATCCTTATTAGGTACATGTCACCAGATGTGAGCCTTCATGCCCATATCTTATAGACCCTTCACATATGAGTGGGGGGCGTTGGCCCCACATCAATGCTTTTTTTTTTTTTTTTTTCAGAGAGCTCAAAATTCCATGGCTACAAGCTCTGGGTATGAGGGTGCTTCTAAAATTAGTGAGGGTTGTACAAAAGGCCCCCAATTAGTCAAAAATGTCTTTTTAAAAATACTGCATGAACTCAAACAATCAGCGTCTTCAGCACCCAAGTCCCACCCCGAAAGTTCCTAAACTTTAAAAAGTACTACGTCACGATTAGGGACATTTTTACCCCGAAACTTAATTTAGACCCTTGTCCCTGAGGTCGAGTACCACTCCAAAGTTCCTGGAGCAAGTTCCTGGTCAGAGAATCCTTCAATTCATCTGTTGGACTCTCTTAGATAGACTCCTTTGTGCATAAACATCCACGCGAGTTTGCATGTCTGAAGCTTGCTCTAAACAATCTAATATCTGAAGACGGTTCAGAGTTTTTTAAAGGTAGTGTAGGTAGGAATGATCTAAAAAACTTTTGTCCAAATTTGTTTAAACTTGCTTTATATGGCAATACATAATTAAAATGTAAATACTCTGAAAAAGAGAGTATAAAAATCAAGTTAATCAAGTTCGGGACGAAAAAAATGATTGGCTTGGTCGACTGTCCCTCTCTCCCGCTACTATGGCAACTAGGGATGTCCCGATCCAATCACGTGATCGTAAATCGGGCCAGATCACGTGATTTCAGACTTGATCGGAATCGGACGTTACATCCCGATCAGGACTCGGATATTTATATTTTCTGGGGTGAGGTGAGCAGGGATGCCATGTAAAAGGTTCGCACTTGCACCGTGGTTCATCTCACATCTGATGACGCATCAATAATATGGGTTGTAACTTGAAAATAATGCGTTATGTATGTTTCTGTAGATGGATACACGTGC
Source organism: Pseudorasbora parva (assembly GCF_024679245.1). Lineage (NCBI taxonomy): Eukaryota > Metazoa > Chordata > Actinopteri > Cypriniformes > Gobionidae > Pseudorasbora > Pseudorasbora parva. The sequence continues at coordinate 35,207,096 of NC_090188.1, read as the reverse complement.
TGGCTCCTCAGTGATACATTACAACAGCGCTAATAAAAGAAAAACGTGGGCAAAACGGTCTATCTGTGTAAACTTTGTTCAATGCATGCGAGTGCTGCCGTATGTTCGAATATGAGCAGTCATTTTCACAGTCATCCCCCGGGTATATTCGCCAGAAGACGCGAATGAGAACGCGCGCGCTGATCTGTCTCTTTGCATCATCCGAAAGCGCGCATTCGTCTCACAGCACGCAAATATTGAGTTCTCGTTCAAGTCTTGTGCTTAAACGGACCAACTCACACAAGAAGTATGTCAACATGTCCATCTTGATGAGTATCCAAGCAGACATAGTCTGAATATGCCTTAAGAGGATTTTATACAGTCGAGAAAGACGGCGCAGAGCCTTCCATTAGGTCTTAAAGGGGCAGTAGCCTTTACTGCTGTCTGTTCAATCACAAACAAAAGATAAGGAATCACTCACTGCTCTTGATCGAATAGCTTTTGTAAGGATTAGTCTTTAATTTAAACAGTTAAATATACAGCTATTTTACATTTGATTAGCCTACTTTATTCAATTTATCTACCTAAAAACTAATGTTAGACCTATAAAAACCTGAAAAGCATTGTTAATTACACTTCAATCAAATTACACTTCAAATATTTTTTCAAGTGTTCGTTTTTTTAATAAGTTTAGTTTTAGTTAGTTATTTGATGCTATAAAATCGGCTGTGTGACGTCATGATTGACAGCTGAGATCGACAGCTTCTCTGAGTGAAGTTGTCACTGAGGCACTAACAGACTTTTTTCGGGATTTTTGGGAGCAGATTATTTAATTTAATTTAATTTCCATAAATGTTTATTTCACACCAAAATAATTAATTATTCTGCATCTGTAAAAGTATGGGTGTGCTTTTGATATCGTCGTTGTACTTCCTGCTCGGTGCAACTCCGGTCTCGGAATTTTTTATATTTACTGTTCCACTAAAATCCAAAAGTGAAGAATTTATGTTTATTTATTACTTGATTGTTCAAGCTACCTCACAGAAGTGCTCTGTTTGTTAGAGTTGTTGAATGTTAAAATAAGGTGAATAAAATAAAAAATAAGGAACATCCTGGTTCGTTTTTTCGCTCTTCTTTATTCTTTTTTTATGTATTATAGCAGTATCGGATCGGGACTCTGTATCGGCAGATACTCAAAATCAAATGACTCGGACTCGAGGGCAAAAAAACCTGATCGGGACATCCCTAATGGCAACCACCGCTTTCGCTACAGGTTCTGCCCACACATGCGCGCACCCCTAGGAAGAGCAAAAGCATCCAAAATGCACGGTGCCGGGTTTTGCAGTCAGGGAAGGCAAACAATGCAACAAAAAAGGAAGACAGTAGGCCTACATGTAAAGGCAATGCACAAAAAGTCTTTGGATAAACAAAGAAATCAAACGTGAGTTAATATCAGCGTGGCTTTCCCACAATGTCGAGAACTGAGGGACCTCAAGGGGCTGAACAACGACCCCTTGCTGGCTGTATTTCTGCTGGACAGGTAATCTTTCATTTTGATTATACATTTTTTCGGTTTATGTTTTCATGAAGCATGTATCACTAGAACATGTAGCTGCCTAATATAGCATAACATTACTTAGCATAAAGTTACAATATTATACACTTAGCCATTAGTAGAGATGATAAATACTCAATATGTTTAGCTCAAGTTGATCGCTGTCGTGTTGAATTTCGCAAAATTTAACTTTAGATTACAAAAAGCATGTGTAAAAGCTAGTACACAGCATCCAGGAACTTTTTTTTAGAACTAAGTTAGCTGTAGCTACTACTAATCAACAATGCTTTCATCATGGAAAATCTTACATGCAAAACACAGTATATGTTATGAATCTTACACGAAATTCCTCTTCATTACAGTATAATGTCTTGGTTACGTATGGTAACCCTCGTTCCCTGAAGGAGGGAACGGAGACATATGTCAGAACTAGACCGACGAATGGGGATCACTTCTGGAGACCCTATCAGCTTCGAGATTTAGAAAACGGGCCAATGAACATTGGCGTGAATGCTTTACATAGCGCACCCTGCTCCGCAGCGTGGGTATAAAGCGGAGGCGCTCACCACGAACCATTGTTTTTCACTGAGAAGCCGAACCACGGCTCAAGCTGCAGTGATGGTACAGCAACTGTGGCGACGGGACGCACGTCTCCGTTCCCTCCTTCAGGGGAATTTCCTGCAGGGAGAGCCCACTGCTATCCCAAAAGACCCAAACAGTGGACTATTGGATAACGCTGGGAAAGCGTGCCCCTGGGGGCCGCTCCGGAAGCCACACTTATCACGAAGGAGATAATGTGTGGAAAACACGTATGGACTGGCCGTGGGCAGTACTACATACGGGAGTCCCAGGGGTGGCCCCGGCCCAGATGGGCGGAGGGCAGACACCGAACTGAGACGGCAGAGCGGGCTCTGCCAAGGGAAAGACATGGGCTCGCCGTAGGTATCTGAACCGTGGAGAATACGCATATGGGACCACCATGGGGGTCACTACATATGGAACCCAGCCTAACACAAGTTCCAACTGCATACAAGTGTTAGACCTGGCGTCAGACGCTCCACCACGTCTGACTGCCGAGGGTTGCGGAGGACTCGACAGGGTTCGCCATGCTGGGGAACTCGACTGGAGCAAATAAGCGCACATACTAGCAAGCCGACACTAGAACGGGCACTTCGGTGCCTCTGACTCTGAGGAGTGAGTACACGGGAAGAGACCAGTTCTACACACAAGCTATAAAATCTAGCGAACGTGTTGGGTGTTGCCCAGCCCGCAGCTCTACAAATATCTGTCAGCGAGGCGCCATGAGCCAGCGCCCAGGAAGAGGCTACACCCCTAGTGGAGTGGGCTCTAATCCCGAGCGGGCAGGGCACGTCTTGGGACTCATATGCCAAGAAGGTATAGAGGGGGGTCGAGGCGGATTTAATCTCCTCGCGCCCCTCAGGAACCTGATGATCAGGTCGTGCTTCCCCATAGACTTACCTTCTACTAGTTCGTGATGTGCAGCGATAGCAGCCACATACACCTTGAGGGTGGAGGGAGACAGCCTTCTCTCCAACCCATCTTGTAGGAAGGAAAGCACGGCCCTGACCAAACATCTTCGGGGGTCTTCTCGACGAGAAGAGCACCAGTCGACGAACAGGTTCCACTTCAACGCATAGAGGTGCCTCGTAGAGGGAGCTCTAGCGGAAGTGATTGTGTCTGCCACAGCCTGTGGCAGGCCACCTAGAACCTCCGTGTCCCGTCCCAGGACCACGGGTGCCGGAGGGTGCCCCGTCTCTAAGTCAGGAGGTCCTTCCTCAGAGGATTGGGCCAAGGAGGTGCTGTCGCAAGGAGCACTAGTTCCCGTAACCATGTCAACGGGCCCTGCTCCTCGTCCTCCCTGACCATGCACAGTGTCTGTGCAAGAAGGCTCACTGGGGAAAACGCATGTTAGCGTAGGCCCCGGGGCCAGCTGTGTGCCAGCGCCTCCGTGCTGAGGGTCTCCTCAGTCAGGGAGTAAAACAACTGGCAATGGGCCGTGTCCGGGGCGGCAAACAGGTCTACCTGTGCGGTCCCGAAGCGATCCCAAATCAGCTGGATTACTTGGGGATGGAGTCTCCACTCGTCGGCCGCACGCTTGAGCCGGCCCGTAATGTGAGTGGCACGAAGTGACCTCAGATACTTCAGACTCCATGACAGGAGGTGGCGGGCGAGTTGTGACATGCGACGGGAGCGTAGACCACCCTGTCTGTTGATGTACGCTACAACCGCCGTGCTGTCCGCGCAGACCAGAACGTGCTTGCCCTGGAGCGGCGTCCTGACCCCCGCCCGTAGAACCCCAGGGTCCACCCATGGTCTGAAGGTTGAGCAGTATCTCGGTGTAACTAGGACACGGAGGGATCCGCTGTGCCACGGCCACCTCGGGACTCGGCCGAGTAGCCAGCGTTGAAGCGGTCTCATATGAAGCACCCTGAGCGGCGCGCCTGCCGCTCCGGGTGCCATATGCCCCAGGAGTCTCTGAAATAGTTTCAGTGGGACCGCCATCCTGCATTTGAACGAATTCAAGCAGTCCAACACCGACTGGACGCGCTCCCCGGTGAGGTGCGCTGTCAGGGCAACCGAATCCAGCTCCATTCCGGGAAAAGGAAACCTCTGCATTGGCAGGGTTTGCTCTTCTCCCAGTTGACCTGAAGCCCCCACTGGCTGAGGTGCTCGAGCACCTAAAGCCCGAAGGGTGGGACCTCGTACTAAAATGCTCGTTCGCCGAACACAGAGCGGGAAACGACCTGTGTTGCGGAAGAACCGAGACATGCCAGTACGCGTCCTTCCGGTCGATCGCTGCAGGCCAATCTCAGGGACGGATGCGTCAGAGGACGCGTTCCTGTGTTAGCATTCTGACCAGTAGCCTGAGACAGGACCGGTTTAAGAACCGCAGATCCAAGATCGGCCGTAACCCGCCGCTTTTCTTGGGTACAATGAAGTACGGGCTGAAAAAGCCGGTCTTCATATCGGCAGGAGGGACCGGCTCGGTTGCGTCCTTCGCCAGTAGGACTGCGGTCCCCGCCTGAAGCACCGGGGCGAACACCCTCAACACAGAGGTGAAGAGAGCGCCTCTGTTCTTGGGGGGACGCTGGGCGAACTGAATCGCACAGCCGAGTCTGATGGTGCGGAAGAGCCCGCGGGACGGGCTGGACAGCACTAGCCATGCTCCCAGCGACAGTCCAGGCAGGACCCACGGCACCACAGACGTACCCGCAGCGGGGCAGCGTGGCGGCATGCAGGAACCCGACCCGGACGGCTCGAGGGTGGGGTCTGCGTGCGCGTGGCAACACCTACCTGCTTCCGCTGAGGGGGCGCGGGACGCCCCCATGCGGCCTCCCCTCTGTCCCTGCTGACGATTGCAGAGGCGCCTGAGGGCGGCAAGGCATGGAAGCGTCGCACACCGCCAGGCGCACTCTCTAGGCACCCAGAGATTTCGGTGGCCAGTGGTGGGACAGATGTCATAGTCACAGGAAAGCCCCCCGGCCCTCCTCCGGGGGGAGGAAGTGGTGCTGCTGCCACTTCCTGTTGAGCAGGATCCCCCATCTCTGGGTGGCCCGTCTCAGGGTCTCTTACGACGGCGCTGGCCACCTGGCTTGGCAGCGGTCTGAGTGGGCTGGACGTCCTTCCCGCGGCCGGCTCCACGTCTACGCCCGCATGGAGGCTGCTGCTGGGCGGCGGGAGCATAATGGCGGCGGGCGGACGCCCTCGGCGACGAGCAGGCGGAGGTGCTGCCGCCGGCGGCGGGGTGGAGGCAGCAGCGGACCGCCGGGGCAGGATGTGCCGAATGGCAGGATGTGCCGTCTGCTTCTGGGCGGCCGAGAACTGCTGGACAAAGCTCTCGACTGCGTTGCCGAACAACCCAGCCGACGAAATAGGGGAGTCCAGGAACCGGGACTTATCGGTCTCCCCCATGTCGGCCAGGTTGAGCCAGAGATGCCGCTCCTGGACCACCAAAGTGGACATTGCCTGGCCAATAGTACGGGCAGCGGTTTTCATCGCCCGCAGGGTGAGGTCCGTCGCCGCCCGGAGCTCCCGGAGGAGCTCTGGGCCAGGACTACCCTCGTGCATGTCCATAAGTGCCTGTGCTTGATGCACCTGAAGCAACGCCATGGCATGCAGGGCGGACGTGGCCTGGCCACAGGACCCATAGGCCTTCGCGGTCAGACCGGAAGAGAACCTACAAGCCCCGGACGGGAGCTTTGGGTCCCCGCACCAGGCGGAGGCGGACGTCGGACACAGTTGCATCGCGACCGCCCGCTCCACATGCGGGAGACCCTCATACCCCCTGGCCTGCCCGCCGTCAAGGGTAGTGAGGGGGGAGGAGCCACTAGGTCGCCCGCGGGCGCTAAACTGTGCTTTCCACGACCTAGTCAGCTCCTCATGCACCTCCGGGAAGAAAGGTAACAGGGCGGGACGCTGAGAACCAGCGCGGCCCGCCCCGAGAAACCAATCGTCCAACCTAGAAGGCTCGGGACGTGGTGGAGGGTTCCACTCAAGCCCGACCTTTTCGGTGGCACGGGAAAGCATAGCCATTAACTCCGGGTCCGACTCGACCGTTGCCACTCTCCCAGAGGGAGGCAGTACAGTCGAATCTTCATCTCCAGAGGACTGAAACTCCCCCTCCGATGCAGCGATCGACATCTGTTCGTCCGCGGGTGCCCCAAAAGACACTGTCGGTCGCGCATGTGGGGGGCCGACGGGGTCTCCCGAAAACGCCACCGGCTGCGGCGCTCGTGAGGGATTAGGGTCCCGCGGAGGCTCACTCGACGGGTCTGTCCTAACCGTAATCCTCAGGTCACCCCGGCCATCCATCAAAGTAGGTCTATTCTGCTGGGCAGGAATAGACCTAGATTGAGCTATGGGTAGGGGGACTCCCCCTTCCCGGAGGAAGGCGAGTTTCGACCTCAGCGCCGCGATAGTCATGTTCCCGCAGTGAGAACACGAACTATCCACAAACGCTGCCTCAACGTGCTGTAAGCCCAGACACATGATACAGCGCTTGTGACCGTCAGCGGGCGACAGGGAACGACCGCATCCAGAAACGCACGGGTGGAAAGACATCCTGAAAAGGACGGCACTTCACCCGTGTAGCTCTTTTTGTGAGGAGAATTCGCTCTTTTAGGTGTTGAAGCACCCAGGGATCGATCGCGGCAGAAATGACAGGATTGTGTGCAACCTGTTTTCTGCTCTCACCAGAAAAAGGAACACGCCCACCGAACCAACTGTGTGTGGTGTATGTGTGTTTGTAATTTGCTCAGTTTGCTGTGAAAACAGCAGCTCTCTCAGCAGCAGTGAGATCGCGGTCGCGCTGTCTTGTGCCGTCTGGCCAACACAAGAGCGATTTCCCCCGGCACACGCTTTCTCTCTCTCTCGCTTGATAGCAGGCAGTCAGATGCTTCATCAACGCCGTTCGGCTCCGAAGTGAATGACAATGGTTCGTGGTGAGCGCCTCCGCTTTATACCCGCACTGCGGGGCGGGGTGCGCTATGCAAAGCACTCACGCCAATGTTCATTGGCCCGTTTTCTAAATCTCTAAGCTGATAGGGTCTCCAGAAGTGATCCCCATTTGTCGGTCTAGTTCTGACGTACGTCGAACGTGACCTACTGAAAGGGAACTGATGTTATTGAATTTTTTTTTATCAATGTTACCCATTTTTAGTTTTGCCTTATAAATATAACTAGCTTGTTACCGAATTAAACAAAAATATATTTTAAACTTTACCAGTATCGGTATTCTAGCTTGATAGTGAGTGCTAAAAGACATCTTATTTGTTTATTGAAGCAGACAAACTGGCTAAACCAACCATCTGCTAGCTGTCTCACGTCACCAAAGTCAGCTAAATCCCAGCACATAGAGACTCTTTCACCTAGATATTATCATATAGAGACTGTGTCTGTTCCCCGAATTAGTAAATACAAAAAACCATCAAAACCATTCAACAGTAAAAATTTAATTGATGTCCAACAAATAAACAACAGATATAATACGGATGAAAAATTGATAAAGCTTGGGTTGCTGAATATTCGATCCCTTTCGCCAAAAACGCTTGTTGTCAATGATATGATTATAGATCATAACTTAGATGTGCTGTGTTTGACAGAAACCTGGCTAAAACCTGACGATTACATTACTTTAAATGAATGCACCCCCCGAGATTATTGTTGCAAACATGAGCCACGTCTGAAAGGTAAAGGGGGAGGTGTTGCTGTAATTTATAATAATATTTTCATTTTCAATATTTTCATCTGGTTTTGTATCGGAGTTAGTATTAGCTGTAGATAAAGTACTAATTGTTGGGGATTTTAATATACATGTAGATAATGAAAAAGACGCATTGGGATTGGCATTTAGAGACATTATAAACTCTATTGGAGTTAGACAACACGTATCGGGACCCACTCATCGCCTTAATCATACTTTAGATCTAATAATGTCACATGAAATAAATGTTGATACTGTTAAAATTCTGCAGCAGAGTGATGACATCTCAGATCATTACCTAATATCATGTATACTTAATTTACCTAAGGCTGCAAAGCCATCCCCTCGCTTCAAATATGGCAGGACAATAACCGCTGCGACTAAAGATTGCTTTGTACATAATCTTCCTCATCAGTTTCATCTCCTCTGCATTACAGATAGCCAAGAGGAACTTGATGCTGCAACAGAAACTATTGACTCTCTCTTTACTAGCACTTTAGACATAGTTGCTCCCCGGCGAAGATTAAAGCAAATAATCCAACGCCGTGGTACAACGAGCACACTTGGGCCCTTAAAACAGCAGCCAGAAAAATGGAGCGCAGCTGGAAGAAAACAAAACTGGAGGTTTTTCGCAATTTGTGGAAAGAGAGCATGATGGCATATACAAAGGCCATAAACACTGCTAGATCTGCTTATTTCTCAACTCTTTTAGAAGAAAACAAACACAACCCTAAGTATTTATTCGATACAGTGGCTAAATTATCAAAAAATAAAGCTTCAGCTTCTGATGTTTGTAAACAACACAGCAGTAATGACTTTATGAACTTCTTTACTAGTAAGATTGATAATATTAGGAATAAAATTATAACCATGCAGCCGTCTATTACAGTATCACTTCAGACAGAGCGCTGTAGTGTCACTGAGGAAAAATTACACTCATTCACTACTATAGGAGGAGAAGAATTGGCTAAACTTGTTAAATCATCAAAATCAACAACATGTATGCTTGACCCTATACCGACTAGGCTATTAAAAGAGATACTTCCAGAGGTCATAGATCCTTCAAAATGCTGAACAGTTAGTACATGCGTTCATGAGCTCAAGGCTAGATTATTGTAATGCTCTACTGGGTGGTTGCCCTGCTCGCTTAATAAAAAAACTCCAGCTAGTCCAAAATGCAGCAGCTAGAGTTCTTACTAGAACCAGGAAGTATGATCATATTAGTCCAGTTCTGTCAACACTGCACTGGCTCCCTATTAAACATCGCATACATTTTAAAATCTTGCTTATTACTTACAAAGCACTAAATAGTTTAGCTCCCCGGTACTTAAGCGAGCTCTTAACACATTATACTCCATAACGTCTATTGCGGTCTCAAAACTCTGGCCAGTTGATAATACCTAGAATATCTAAATCAACTGCAGGCGGTCGATCATTTTCCTATTTAGCTCCTAAACTCTGGAATAGTCTTCCTAGCATTGTTCGGGAAGCAGACACACTCTGCCAGTTTAAATCTAGACTAAAAACACATCTCTTTACTATGGCATACACATAGAACATTTTTAACTTTCATTATTCAAATCAATTGACTGATTATTAGGCTGCATTAACTAGGTCACCCGGAACCGGGAACACTTCCCATAACACCTGATGTACTCGTTACATCATAAAAAGAGTGGCATCTACACTAATGTTAGTCTCTCTGTTTATCCCGAGGTTTATCCCGGATCTGGGCCCTGTCCGGATCGGATGGTGGACCTGCCTGGACATGACCAACGCATCCTGGAGTGTCTGCTGAGCCGTGTCAAATGGTGTCTCCTCCGAATTTGCCTCACTGGCACGACATGCTCAAAACCCGTCCTCGGCGCAATAATTCCGATCTTTCATGTATTCATACTCTTGTGTAATCGACGCCCCATCCTAAATAAATCCGTCTCTTCCGTGATACCCTGAAATTTTGAATATTCCAATCTAATATGATTTCTGACCTGTAAGGTTGCCAGAATAATAATCTTACACGTTGTGTTAATAGGCCAGAGGAGAACTGGCACCCCGACTGAGTCTTGTTTCTCCCAAGGTTTATTTTTCTCCATCACGCCCTGATGGAGTTTTGGTTCCTTGCCACTGTTGCCTTTGGCTTGGCTTGCTCAGTTGGGGACACTAAAAATATGATTAAAGTTATTCAACTTATTATACAAATAAAATGTATGAATTAGGTCTTATTTAATTCTATAAACTACAATACTGATCTGCCAAACATTGTCGCTATATGATAAATTAAAATAAGCTGATAACATCACTGTTTTCTCCAGTACGACTGTACAGCCAAATCTAATTTTGTCGCAATATTATCCTGTTTGACACTGTGAAGCTGCTTTGACACAATCGTGATTGTAAAAGCGCTATATAAATAAAGTTGATTGATTTATATTCATACTGATAAATTTAGATGTTTTATTACATGTGATTCTGACATGATGACATGCACACCGCTAGTCTCAGGTCAATAATGTGTCTTCGAGCTGAGCGGTCGGTGAGGCGCGTTCATGTATTTTGGGGGCGTGGCTTTGGAAAGAGCTCAGAAGGGAGAAGGTGGAGTGAATGGAAATAATGAGCTGTCTTTAAAACAGTAGTGAGAGGTCTACAGACACTCAAATTTTATACTTTATTTTTTAGAGTACTAACATTTTAATTATGTATTGATATATAAAGAACTTTTAAACAAATTTGGAAAAAAAAGTTTTTTAACCAATTCTTACCTACCCCACCTTTAAGTTAGCCTGACGTGGTCATACTCAATTTTAGTCAGAATATGAGTCTGAAACTGCTCCGTTGGGCTGTGATTATGGGGCGTGTTTCAACTGAACCAGGAAAGACCTCAATTGGATAGACCTACAACTAATCAGAGCAACAAAGACGCATTGTCATTCAAATGTCAACAGAGATCAACTTCACAGTGTTGCCAATCCGCGTTTTTTTTCCGCGGGTTGAAGCGACTATTATGTGATATATACCCATGAGTGCGAATTTTAGCAGGCAACCTTGCCAAAATAACACACATTTTACCCCCAAAACACAATTTTTTCCCTGGAGAACCCCCAGAGAAGCTATTGTTTAGGGCTAGTAGTTGGCAGGTTGTTGTAAAAACTTGGCAACCCTGTCCGCACACACGCTGGAATCAGGCTGGAATACACAATCTTTGCCGGTGTTGTAAAAAAATAAAATAATATATTGATACACAAAGTACTTACCCAACATGATCATCATTTCTGAGAGAAATTGTGAAGGTGAATGCATATACAAACAACCTCTCCATTTAGGATTTGAACCAATATTTCAAGACTAACTTTAAGTATCAAATATCCATGAATCAAATGCAGCTGGTAGAGAACTTATCAGGAACCTATGACTTAAAAGCCACACTTTTTTGGGAAAAAAAACAACAAAACAAAATATGGTCACCAGCATATGGTAAATAAAAAAGACAGATCACTAGAGACCTGCAGAAAATGTATGGTCTGTTAAAATTCCTTTGTTGTAAACCCTACTGAAATTAATGAAAGGTCAATTTACAATAATATTTAAAATTTTCATATTCAGTGCTGTGTGCAACACACACTGTTTAGAAATGAATAAAGTACTTGCATATCTTATTCTTGAAAAGTTCTGTTCACACAGCAGCTTTAGGCCTCATCCACACGAAGCCAGCGCTTTCCTAATCCGATCTTTTTTTCCCCTCGTTTCAAGAAATATCTGCGTCCACACGAGATTAAGAAAACGGACTAAAAACGATGTAGTTTGCATGCCAGGCCAGTGTGTGGCGCTGTACTTCTACCACAGAAATACACTAAAAACGGAGAAGAAGAGTTGTGGCAAGAAGGGGTATAGCAGTGGTCGGAGGTGAGCCAAAATCTCACAATAAAATAACAATAAATACATTTGCTACTTAACAGATGTGTTTTATTAATGCCTACACCTACCCCAACCCTAAACATACCCTTACAGTAATGCAGATACGGTCATTAAATTACGTGATATTGATGTGCGCATGCCCAGTGCCCGTAGTTGTATCCCTTACCTCTTTCACCGTGCTTGAACGTAAATTACGTAAACATGTACGTAAATGAACGGAAATTATTAACACTGCAACATAACATCATGACAGCGTAAACATACACGCCATTTTCTAAAGCCAAGTGGCATGTTATCTGTACGCATTTTGAGCTATCCGCGTGTATGTCTATGCTGTGGGATTCCACGCGAATGTCTACGCTGAAACTAACGATTCCGCAACCTGATCTCACAGAATTTATATTTATAGCCTAATTTTATATTTTGGAGCAACTAACTCCACTCCTCCCCTAAACCTACCCACTCTCAACAATATAAAACACTTAAAGGAGGGGTGAAACACTCAGTTTCAGTCAATCTCATGTCAATCTTGAGTACCTATAGAGTAGTATTGCATCCTTCATATCTCCGAAAAGTCTTTAGTTTTATTATATTTGTAAAAGAAATATGGGCTGTTCCGAGTCTTTCCGGAAAAAACCGAGCGCCTGGAGACCTGCGTGAAGTTGGCCCCCCACCCAACGCAAAACTTCTGCAAAATAGTCTCAATCGTTTGTGCTCCGTTTGTGCTGGTTTGTGCCGTAAAAAATTTCGTTTGTGCTGCTTTGGTTTTTAAGATATTAAAAGAACATTTATAGGTCATTCTGAGGTCACTCAGCCCCCCACAAGCTCCAAATTCACCCCAAATAGTCTCAATCGTTTGTGCTCTGTTTGTGCTGGTTTGTGCCGGTAAAATTTTCGTTTGTGCTGCTTTCGTTTTTAAAATATTGGACTTTTAAATTATGGACGATGACGTCACCAGCCCCCCAACCTGCTCCAAATTCACCCAAAATAGTCTCAATCGTTTGTGCTCCGTTTGTGCTGGTTTGTGCTGGTAATATTTTCGTTTATGCTGCTTCCGTTTTTAAAATATTATACATTGAATTATAGACGATGACGTCACCAGCCCCCCGACCTGCTCCAAATTCACTTCAAATAGTCTCGTTAGTTTGTGCTCCGTTTGTGCTGGTTTGTGCCGGTAAAAGTTTCATTTGTGCTGCCTCCGTTTTTTAGATATTAAAAAAATATTAAGCTTTGCATTCTGAGGTCACTCAGCCCCCGACCTGCTCCAAGTTGACCGCAAATAGTCTCAATCGTTTGTGCTCCGTTTGTGCTGGTTTGTGCCGGTAAAAGTTTCGTTTGTGCTGCTTTCGTTTTTAAAATAATATACATTGAATTATAGACGATGACGTCACCAGCCCCCGGACCTGCTTCAAGTTGACCGCAAATAGTCTCAATCGTTTGTACTCCGTTTGTGCTGGTTTGTGCCGGTAAAAGTTTCGTTTGTGCTCCTTTCGTTTTTAAAAAATTATACATTGAATTATAGACGATGACATCACCAGCCCCCCCGACCTGCTCCAAGTTCAGCACAATTCTCCCTCGGTGTGAACACTTTTTAGGAATCAAATTGCAAAAGACTTTGTCAAGGATAACCATCACAGCATTTGTTCAATAAACAATTATTTTTATTCCATTCACTGGTCTCTCCTGATTTAACGTTTTAATTATTTGCAAGGGGTTTCATCTGCTGCACTTCACTCCCACCACTAGGTGTAAGTGACACACTAGTAGTGGAAATTAGTTAGTAGAGGAAAAGTTGATATAAAAATCAATCTACAAAAGTCGTTACTAAAACAAATCTGGCAAATGTAAGTACAATGTTTTACACTGTCAGTTACAATATTATTAGTTACCTTCAAGATTAATGGTACAACATTCAAAAGTTAAGATTGTCAAGGTTTATTGAACAGAAAACTCTTTGATAATACAACTATGAAATGGTAATTACAGCTGCAAGTTAGTTTTTTAATACATTGTGCATCTAGGAGTCAACCTATCCTTATATTTGAACAAATACAGTAATACATAAAATATGTAAACTGTACATGACATTTGAGTCAGGATTATTTCAGTAGGTAATTATGTTTGTTTATGCCAGATGCCCAAGAAACCAGCAGTCGACAGAGATTCCATTTTCACAGTCTTGTGCTCATCAAAAGAGGCCATAGTACAAAATGGCAACATAGCTACTCCTAATCAGAGCATCTGGACAGAGCTTAGTAAGCAGCTAGAAAACAAGATCACTGCAAAGGCTCTATACACTTTTGTTAAACTAAACAGGCACAAAATCTGGACTGCTTTAGGGTTTAATTGTGAACGTGATCATGAAACAAGTGGCAGTAGTGATAACACTGATTTTGAGCCAGGATCCCATTCCCCCAGACCAAAAGATGCCTGGACTTTTGATCTTGAAGTTCCATTTCAGAAATGGATTGAATTCATGCCTGAAACAGTTTCATACAAAGACAAGTTCTCCAAAACACAAAAAAGGGAATACACAATTTTGAAGCCGGGCATCTGGACGCATGTGATAAATCATCACATTTGGCAAGAAGTGAAATGCCCCTGCACAGTTGTCTTTAAAAGAGCCAAGGTCTATCCATCAGCCACAGATAAATATATAGAAATCAGAGGCAACTGTAAGGAGTGTCGTGGCCACATTCACATAAAATGTGACAGAGAGCCTGAAATGAACAGCCCAATGGTGTTCAAGTGTTTAATTAAAAACACTGATGACTCCCTGCACACTGGCTGTTCCAAACGTGCGATGTCTGGTAACTTGCGTTTGCAAATATCCAAAGAACTGTGTGAGGGTAGAATGGAGCCGCATGTGTGGAGGGCATCAGAAGCAGCAAAGCTGATGGAGTTTGGAGATCCTGAACCGAGCCATCTGCCTAATTTGGCCACCCTGCGCAAAGCAAAGCAAGAGAGAAATGACATAGAATTAGGTGACAAGGACCCGATTTTGTCAGTACAGATGCTAAAATACAGTCCACCTCACAGTGGTAGCATTAAAGACATTGGACTGGACAAGTTTTTCTGTCACTATTGGAGTCAAACACAAATGTATATGTACAAGTCATTATCAAAGACATCTACTAACCCCACTGTGAGTTTTGATGCAACTGGCTCAGTTGTGAGGAAACTACAGAGACCAAGTGGTAAATCTGGCCATATATTTTTATATCAGGGCGTTCTGGCACGAGATGAGAACTCAAGTGTCCCAGTGGTGCAAATGTTGTCAGAGAGACATGATGTTAATGCCATAACACATTGGCTGAGAGAATGGATACGCGCAGGTGCACCAACACCGAAGGAGGTTGTCAGTGACTTTTCTCTGGCTTTGCTTGGAGCTCTGGTCAAGGCTTTTACTCCTCATCCTGATCTAAAGACCTACGTCAATGAGTGTTGTGGTGTCTTACTCTGCAAACAGTCAGCAAAAGTGCCATCTTGTTTTGTTCGGGTTGATGTTGCTCACTGCATCAAGATGATCTGCCAGTGGGACTGCTTGAAGAAGAAACCACATCGCATCAAAGATTTTTTTGTGAGGTCAATGGCACAGCTTCTCATGTCACAATCCATGGATGATGCAAGAGAGCTACTACGCAGCATTACTGTTGTGGCTCTCAGTGAAGCAGAGGGCAATGACAGCTCTGGAGTCCCCCTCATATCAGAGAGGTGCAAGAAACACCTAAAAGCCAGAATTGCTGAAGAGTGTGTCATCATTCCAGATGTGGAGGGTGAGGACCTGGAAGAAGGGGATCCATGTGACCAAACACAGACAGACCTACGGCAGTGGGTGACAGACATATGTGATGAGAGCAGGTCACTTGCCGTATCTAATGGTGATCATGACAATATGCACTTTCTCCCTGAGATTATTCCCAATATAATCTGGATTGCAAGTTACTTGCCACTCTGGACAGGAGTAATGATCCCTCACCACCGAAGCACCAATATCACCGCAAGTTCCGCCAATGTTGAAGCAGAGTTCAAAAACATCAAACATGGCCTTTTCAAGCATGAAAACCTGCCTATTCGGGTGGATCGATTCATTGCTCGACATCTGTCCTTCATTGAAGGCAACATGCGAATTTGTTCTGCTAAACAGAAAGCTGGGGAAAAAAGTGAAGAAGATACAACCATTTCAACAGTGATCACGACAGACAACAATCCACTACCCACCACAACCTGTATTGATGGAAAGACAGAAATGGGCACTTACTGTTCTGGGAAGTCTGACCCCCTCACAATCATCCATCCAACAGATGAAGACGCTGTTGAAAACTGGAGAGGCCAAGCGGTTCCACCCAAAAAGAGGAAGAGGAACTCATACCTCTCTCCTTGTCCTGAATGGCTCCATGCGGATCCATCTGTCAGGGGAAAAAAACTGAAAGTAGATCTGTTGAAAAATGGAAATAATCAACAGCCTGTTAAACTCAGGAAATCAAGAGTCTCTGTGCTGAACACATGTGCATTCGATGCTTTTTGTCAGTGCTTATGTTGTGCTTTCTGCGATAGTGTCACTTTTGAAAATATTGTTTGCGGTGAGGATTCCAACAACCTCCTCCAACTTGTGAAATCCATCACCACAAAGGGTCTGAATGCACAGGCCTACATACAGAGGGCAGAGCTGGTGAGTGGAATATTCAAAGCTGTCCGATTGAAATCTGGTGCTCTTCAAATCGATGCACAGTGCCACATCTCCACTATCATAGGAAAGTCAATGATAAAACATGCGTGTGTTTCCCTCACAAAACAGTGCTCCTCTCAGTATTGTGGTCTCAGCAAACAAGTCACAAGGGAAATTTCATTAGTTTGTACTTCTGTTGCTGTACTACAGGCTTCTGGCATGGCTCATCTTCAGACCGCGGTAGAAGAAGGCCTTAACCTTCCGGAGTCCCCCTGCCTCAGGCCAATCCAAAGTCCGTCACAGTGTCCCTCTGCATTCAAGACAGGTGCCACAGGGAAAGAGCTCTGTGCAGGAAAAGTCTCTCACAGTTACAGTCTGGGAGAACTTCTGTGGGTTGACACTGACCTGGAAAGCAACTCCACTGAATTTGCTTTGCGTGAATTTCCCTCTAATTTGATGCTCCAAGGAGAGAGATTTACTTTAAGGGCAGTCATTGCTTTCAGAGGAGGCTTAACCCAGGATGCTCTTGGACATTATGTGGCCTACTGCAGGAGGTCTCCATGTGTCTGGGAGATGTATGACGACCTGAGAAGTGGAGTAACAGGAGCGTCAGAAAAAAACAAAATATGCCCACATGCTGTATTATACACAAAAGACTAATTTCATTATTTAAAATTACTTTCACAAGTACACGTATTTTTGTTGTATGCCACACAACCTTGTTTTCCGATTCCTGTTTGGAGAAGAAGTATCTGCTTTTTTTGAAGTCAGGCTTGATGATGTTTGCACTCAAGTCTATTATTATGTGTGGCATTTTTGGTTTGAATACAGATAGTAGCTTGTCAGTATTAAGTGTTTTTAAGTTTAAGTTTTAAAGGTCCATTATTTGTGTTAATGGATGTTCAATAGTACACAGCAATTCAAAAGTAAAATCACTTTACTTGGCTTAATTTCGAATTCATTGAGTCATGAGTTTCCACATACATTATAGTTGGAAAACATTAGGCTTTAATGTTTCTGAAAGAAGTCTCTTCTGCTCACCAAGTCTGTATTTATTAGATCACAAATACAGTGAAAACTTTAAATCAGCTGTGAATATATAGTTAAGTGTAATTTATTCCCGTGATCAAAGCTGAATGTATCATTATTACTCCAGTCTTCAGTGTCACATGAATCTAATGATTTGCTGCTTAAGAAACATTAATTATCATCAATGTTTTTTTTTTTTGTGTGTGGAAACCATGATACACAATACATCAAAGGTTGTATGTATATAAATGGATATTTTTATTCAGCAAGGACACAATAAATCAATCAAAAGAGACAGCAAAGACAATTATACTGATACAAATATTACTATTTAAAATAAATTTGTATAATAATGTATGATAAACGTTATACATACAATGTAATTGTATGTTAAAATAAATAAAAGTTATTTGTATCTTTGATTTATAGACAGGTAAAAAACACAAAAATGTATCAAGGTTTTTACAAAAATATTAAGCATGCAATTTTATTTTTTATTTTTTACATTGATAAAAATAAGAACCATTCTTTATTTTACTATGATTTCTGAAGGGTGATATTAAAGACTGAAGTATGCGGAAATTTGAGCGTTGACATTACATACATAATAATTATTAATTTAAAGTGTAATATTTCACAAAAACTGCCTTTGGTGAGGTTAAGAGACTTGTTTCAAAAATATTTAAAAATCTTATTTCCAAACTTTTGACCGGTTACTTTACTGTATAGGAGATACGCACATATTTAGCCTATTGTATAAACACATTAGCAAACAGATTAACGTTATATGGTGCGTGCATTAGTGACAATGTTAATTTTACCACTGTTATTCACGTAAAAACATGCATTAACAAGTAAAAAACACTTACCTTGGACTGGAGTTTGTTTTACATCCACATCCTGTGATCCGCCGTGTCCGTTAAAAGTTGAAAAATGCACAGTAATGCTACTGTTTAATGTAATTTGGTTTGCCGTTTGAATCAGGCTAACTTGTATTGTTAAAAAAAGAAAGCCACAAAACGAAACTTTTACCGGCACAAACAAGCACAAACGGAGTACAAACGATTGAGACTATTTGCGGTCAACTTGAAGCAGGTCCGGGGGCTGGTGACGTCATCGTCTATAATTCAATGTATATTATTTTAAAAACGAAAGCAGCACAAACGAAACTTTTACCGGCACAAACCAGCACAAACGGAGCACAAACGATTGAGACTATTTGCGGTCAACTTGGAGCAGGTCGGGGGCTGAGTGACCTCAGAATGCAAAGCTTAATATTTTTTTAATATCTTAAAAACGGAGGCAGCACAAATGAAACTTTTACCGGCACAAACCAGCACAAACGGAGCACAAACTAACGAGACTATTTGAAGTGAATTTGGAGCAGGTCGGGGGGCTGGTGACGTCATCGTCTATAATTCAATGTATAATATTTTAAAAACGGAAGCAGCATAAACGAAAATATTACCAGCACAAACCAGCACAAACGGAGCACAAACGATTGAGACTATTTTGGGTGAATTTGGAGCAGGTTGGGGGGCTGGTGACGTCATCGTCCATAATTTAAAAGTCCAATATTTTAAAAACGAAAGCAGCACAAACGAAAATTTTACCGGCACAAACCAGCACAAACGGAGCACAAACGATTGAGACTATTTGGGGTGAATTTGGAGCTTGTGGGGGGCTGAGTGACCTCAGAATGACCTATAAATGTTCTTTTAATATCTTAAAAACCAAAGCAGCACAAACGAAATTTTTTACGGCACAAACCAGCACAAACGGAGCACAAACGATTGAGACTATTTTGCAGAAGTTTTGCGTTGGGTGGGGGGCCAACTTCACGCAGGTCGCCTGGAGGCGTATCGTGTGGGCGGCGCTAAAGAATGACGAATGCGCAAAGCGGTGACGTCCTCAAGCGTGGAGAAACCCTTGCTATCGATCTCAGCTAATAGATATGATCCAGAATCTAATTCGGAGGCTGAAATAGAAACAGCAACAGCAGGACCTCCGTCTCTGTGGTATGTACTGTATTTAGTTGCCTTTCAATATTTGTGTATTTACTCTCAGTTTATGAGGACATGATTCGGTTTATGGACTATTGTATGCGACCAAACCTTAGTAGCAAGCAAAACGGTTTTGCACGTCAGAGTAGTGTAACGTTCGAACAGCAATGAAGTCCGTTAACGCATTTGAATGATGAAGCACGCGATCGTGTCGTTTACTAATGTTTACATACGCGACGATAAGCAACAGCAGAGACATTTGAAGCAGTTTCACTCACCGGCTGCTTCCAAAGCAGGACAGAACCTTTATTGCTGGGATGGCTCCGTCAAAACACACACTTCTTGGAGTGTGGAGATCCACTTTGCGATGCGACTGAAGCATTTCTGCGTTCAAATCGGTTCAAATGCAGCGCTGCCTTCCCGGAATGCTGTGCTGAAGCGTTGAAGTCGCTTAATGTCAAAGTGAAGGAATGA
Organism: Pseudorasbora parva; assembly: GCF_024679245.1. NCBI lineage: Eukaryota > Metazoa > Chordata > Actinopteri > Cypriniformes > Gobionidae > Pseudorasbora > Pseudorasbora parva. The sequence goes on along the minus strand of NC_090188.1, from coordinate 35,187,252 downwards.
AGTGGAGCGCGGCGCGGACTATAACCAACATTATTACACGGCTCTGTGAAGTACTTGATTCTGATTGGTCAATCGCGCATTCCAGCGGTACGTTATTTCCAGATAACACCCGCTCATACGGGTACTACGAGTTACTTGACCGGTACTACTTCTGTGCTTAACCCTGGTGCCATCTTGTGGCTTAAACAGCCGTGGGTTACAATGGAAGACTTCAAGGCAGGTTTCCTTTATAATGTTTTTAATATAGATATTTTTCTTACACAAACGCATCGATTGGAATCAGAAGGCTCTATTAACCCATCGGAGTCGTGTGGAGTACGTTATTTGACGGACAGCTGCATTTTTATGGACTTCAAACACAACTACAACTAGGCTACTGCTTGGATTAACGTTAGCCTGGACTTTTTAAATATAACTGTATTTGTCTGAAAGAAGAATGTCATATACACCTATAATGACTTGAGGGTGAGTAAATCATAGACTTGGTTTCATTTTTGGGTGAACTAACCCTTTCAGCATTCATTTTCAACATTTAGCAGCAATAGATAAAGGCTTAAAGCAGGTTGGAACTGTTTTTCTTCGCGGAAGATCACTCTGTCGGGGTTTATTCTGCGATAACAACCGGCTGGGTGTACATTATCCCTTACTTAGTGTTCACGGACGACTGGCTCTGCAGCTGAGAGCAGTGTTTACGGCCGTGCATTTCCTCTCTCGCTCTAATCACGCGCGCGCGCACCCTACCGGGAGAAGAGCCCGTACGGCCCATACAAGGACCTTCTGTTCTATTAACGTCAAGTCGACCCATACTCGAAAAAAACTCTCCGAAACTTATGAGAAACCGGAAGGAGTATTTTTAACACAGAAATACTCCATCAAACCTCCAACATTAGTTTTTGAAACTTTGTCTATGTTTAGGATGGGAATCCAAGTCTTTAACAGTGTAAAAAGCTCAGTATGCATGAAACAGCATTTCACCCCCCCTTTAACAGGCAAATACATGTACCTTAAAATAGGAACATAAGGATTGTTTAAACAACCTAAAGGATGTAATGAAGCTAATGTCTGCAGTTAACCAGACTGATCTCATGAAATGGTGTATGTATGACACGCCAATTCGTATGCCATTTTGGCGTGCTATGAAGACGCATAATCACTTTTTAGTGTTTATCAATGCCGTTTCATTCTACCCCCCTACACTGCCCTTACTCTAAACACTTGCACATTATCATTGATACCAGGGACGTGCACAGGGGGGTTGCTCAGGTTGCCCGGGCAACTGCCCATATGCCCTTCTCGACTCACGTTGCCCTTCCGAGGTGGAAAAAAATAAAATAAAAAAATCGTACAATGGATGCAGAATTTCACGTAGACCTAGATATAAAAAAAAATAAAAAATTCGCAAAGCCTCATTCACTTCCATATTCGGGTACCCGTCCGAAAGTGAAAGTCAAGCAATTGCTTGGGGCCCCGAGCTGGCCTGGGGCCTCAAGACAACGACAGGTTAAGAATAAAATGCAACGACAAACTGCTTGAGAGCCCCTTTCATAGTCAATGCAGTAAAGTGCAATGACACTGTTATCGGAATCCCCCTCAAGGGGGCCCTCTCAGTCGTCGCTGACAGCAGCCACCCAACCACGCGATCTCTGCTGCCGGCAAATACAAAACCTCCTCATGAAGCGGAATTATGCTTTAGGAATCCAGAAAAGAAAAAAGAGAAAACACAAGATAGTGGTAAGTGATAAATTACACTATATAAAATAACTCTATTTGTACAAAAATGGGGTAATTTTGCAGCAGGTAGGCTAGCAAAAATATGTTTATGTTAGCTAACGTTACCTGTCTGATGGCAAATGCTGCTTGTAACGAACAGTAAGTGCAACTTTTTTTCCAAACGGACGGAATATGGTTACATTGTAATATGTTTTTTAACGGGATAAGGAAGACGCAGATCTGTTCCAGAATAACTGTTTATCGTATTTAATGACCTAAAATTGCTATAGCTTTGTAATAGGTTTTGATGAAAGTGGCATAGCATGCTATAGGCTACTAACTATTTTTATGCTATGCATAAATAACCTGGAATAGTTAATATAGCATTAATTATTATTATAAACATTATTTAACCAGAAAGAGGCAGAGGAACATGATTTTTTTCCATAAGTTATCTTAATGTGCTAGAGTCGGGATATACTAATAAGTTTATGCAAATATGATATTATTTTTATAAGTTACCAATGGATCTTGAAAAGTTACTTTATTCTGTGTGGAAATTTTTACACTGTTGCATTTTGAAGTAAAGTATCAGGACAACCCACATGTTTTACTGTTACTGTTTATTAAATATTTAACAAGGTATTAGTCATCTGTTGCAACTTTATAATAACCATCCAGATAATGTTTATAGACAGTTTGCAAACCAACTAGTAACCCTTAACAAAGTGTTAGGAATATTTGGTCTGTCTATCTATGTAATGTTTATAGATGTTTTAAAAATGGTTTCTTAAAATTTTACAATTTTTTTTTAATCATTAACCGTTTATCTGTAGAAGGTTAGCCATGTCCATTTTGCTTGGGGTCCCCAAAATCCTTCTAACCGCCCTGGCTGAGCCTGCATGAGCGGCACTTGAAGGAGATTGTCGCGGTTGTCGAGTGAGACTTAACGTTGTCGGAAAGGTATAACAAACGGACGATCATAAACTGTTGATGGCAGTTAAATTAATATTGTCTTTTTTTATTAGACTATTGATATTGACTGGTTTGAGTTCTTTATTGGTATAGGCAAGGGAAATGGCCTCAAACGCACCATAATGCAGGAAATCACATCTACGAAATAAAAAAAAATTCTTGGGGGAGAAACCCCCAGACCCCACTGCAAAAAAATAGCCCCACCTATTATATTTTTCCTGAGCAGAACATAAATACCACTAGGGGGCATTGAAATAATAATGATAATGGCAATAACAATAATATGTAAGTGGACAGATGATGGGGGGGGGGGGGGGGGTGCCCTTTTTTAGGTCAGAGCAACTGCCCCTCAAAAATCCTGTGCACGTCCCTGATTGATACTATCATTGTTGTTCACTGGTGTTTAAGTTAATTAGGCTTATATTTATTTACAAAACAAATTCTGGAAATGTTGGGATGTTTTTATTTTTTTATTTTAATAAAATGAAAACTAAAAGACTTTCAAATCACATGAGCCAATTATTATTTTCACCTTAGAATATAGATAACATCAATGTTTAAACAAAGAAACATTACATTTTTGTAAACTAATTGAGCTCATTTCAAATATGATGCCTGCTACAGGTCTCATAAAAGTTTAGACGGGGGCATGTGTAGCATCTCCCCTTCCTTTCAAAACAGTTTGGAGTTGTCTGGGCATCAAGGTTATGAGTTTCTGGAGTGTTGGTGTTGGAATTTGGGTCCATTCTTGCCTGATATAGGTGTCCAGCTACTCAAGTTTATGGTCGTCTTTGACATATTTTTTTGTATACTTATGCACCAAAAGGTTTCTACAGGTGAAAGATTAGGCCAATTCAGCACCCAGACTCTTCTACGACGAAGCCATGCTGTTGTAATAGCTGTAGTATGTGTATGTTTGTGATTACCTACAAGAATGTCAAATTTGGACTCATCTGACCATAGAACATTTTTCCACTTTGAAATAGTTCGTTTTAAATGAGTCTTGGCCCACAGGACATGATGCCGCTTCTGGACCATGTTCACATATGGCTTACTTTTTGCATGATAGAGCTTTAGTTGGCATCTGCAGATATTTTGCAGACTGTGTTTACTGACAGTGGTTTCTGGAAGTATTCCTGGGCCCATTTAGTAATGTCATTGACACAATCAGGGCAATGAGTGATGCATTACTGTCTGAGGGCCTGAAGACCACGGGCATCCACTACAGTTCTTCGGCCTTGTCCAGATTTCTCCAGTTTCTCTGAATCGTTTGATGATTTTATGCACTGTAGATGATGAGATTTGCAAAACTTTTGCAATTTGACCTTGAACATTGGCCCATGTTCCATTGACCTGGAACATTGTTTTTAAAGTATTTCCACAATCTTTTTACACACGCTTTCACAGGCCTGTAATAAGCTAAAATCTATAAGCTTACGTATATTTGCATTAACAGAGCCGTTTCCAGGATATATATGTAACAAACATAGTTTAGGGTCCAAAGGGATATTCTCTCCAGTCATTTCAGAAATCCCATCCAAAACCTCATTCCAGAACACCTGTAACTCTTTACACTGCCACATACAATGAAACAATGTACCAGTTTCATCATTACATTTTATACAATTGTCTGGTATGTTAGAATTGATTCAATGGAGTTTAACTGGGGTAATATATGTCCTAAACATCCATTTATATTGTAGTAATCTACATTTAGTATTGATGGATTGGGTTTGAGCTAAGAGTGCTCCCATTCCCCCACAGTGATCTCCACCTGGAGATCTCTTTTCCATGCTGATAGGTATGACTGGGAGCTCTCCTTTGATCCAGACAATAATGTCTTATAAAACATAGAAAGTATTCCTCTATCATTCATATGATTCAGTGCAATTTTTCCTAAAGTAGAGAGTTGGGGTTCTGAATATGTTTTAATTTTGGAATATATGTAACTCCTAATTTGAAGATATTTAAAGAAATTATTTTGCGGAATTGTATATTTTGTGACCAACTGTTGGAAGGACATGAGTGTACCTCCTACATATACATTTTTTAAACCCCATATCGTTTCTTCCAGGCATAAATTCGTTGTTGCCCCATATTGGTGAAAAGGGAGAGATAGATATTGTTTCCTCCAAAAAAGAATGGGCCTCATGCCAAACTGATATAGTATTTCTGAGAAAGGGGTTAAGAGTGGACTTTTTAAGTATTTTAATTTGTGCTGAGTATATGTATGACTGTAAAGGGAGTGGTAGTTCATCTTTCTCAATATCAATCCAAGCAGGGTGGTCTGCTGCGGAAAAGTAGAATATTGCTGTTCGAAGTTGTGCCGCCCAGTAGTGTAATTTTATATTTGGTATTTGAAGCCCTCCTCGATCATATGGCAGGTAGAGAAGGGATAAACATAGTCGAGGATGCCTATTATTCCATATGAATCTTGTAAAGGCTTTAGTGAACGTGGAGAAGAAAGCAGCAGGTAGTGGTAGAGGTATAAAAATTTGGGTAAGACTGACATTTTGATTACACTTATACGTCCTATTAAGGAAATGGGCATTGCACTCCATTTATCTAAAGATTCCATGACTCTTTTTAATAGCGGGTCATTATTTGAAGGGACTATATCTTCTATATTAGGTGTTATTTTAATCCCTAAATAAGTGAAACCATCCGTTGCATTCTTAAATTGTGTATAATCTACAGAGGTTTTCCTCTCCTGTTCATTTAGTAATAACAGGATACTTTTATTTTTATTGACTTTATAACCAGAGAATCTTCCAAATTTTCCCAGTAGATTGACCAGTGCAGGGATAGAGTTCTTTAAATTGGTTAGAAATAAAAATGTCATCGGGGAATAGGGATATGCGATGTTCCCTTTCTTCTATCTTCACACCTTTTATATCCAGACCTTTTCTAATAATCATAGCCAGGGGTTCGATGGCACACAAAAACAACAAAGGGGACAATGGGCATCCCTGTCTAGTGCCTCTAGTCAAATTAAATAATTTTGAGATATTACTGTTTGTTATAACTTGGGCTAATGGGTTATTGTACAGTAGTTTAAGCCGTTTTAAATATTCTATTCCCAATCCATATCTTTTGAGTGTTTCAAATAGGTAACTCCATTCAATCCTGTCAAACGCCTTTTCAGCATCTAAGGACAGGATTGAATGGTCTTTGGCGTTATGTTTTTTATATAATATGTTTAAAACTCTACCAGTATTATTAAAAGCTTGCCTACCAGCAACAAATCCATTTTGATCATCTAGGATCAATTTGGGTATATGAGTTTCAATTCTTCTTGCTAAAACCTTGCATAGAATTTTTGTGTCACATGACATCAGTGAGATGGGTCGATAGGATGCCCTATCTGTTGGGATTTTGCCCGGTTTTAAAGCAAGGGTAATTAATGCAGACCTTAAAGAAGGGGGCAGTATTCCTGTTTCATATGATTCTTTAAACACTTCAAGTAGATGAGGCAGCAGTTTAGGAGAAAATGTTTTATAAATCTCTAGCGGCAAGCCATCAGGCCCAGGTGCTTTTCCGCTATTCATATTTTGTATTGCTTCCATCAATTCTTCGATAGATAAGTTGTTTTCCCCAGATCTAGTTTAACATCTTCTGCCAGCTGGGACAATTCAATTTCATCAAGAAAATTGTTTTGGTCAACCGAGGTGTCTAAGGATTCAGAGTTATATAGATTTTCATAATATGATTTAAAGGCATTATTCATTTCTATCGGATCAATCAAGGTTTGTCCATTATCTAGTAAAATAGAATTTATAGCTCTATTTGATTGTATCTTTTTTATTCTCCATGCTAATAATTTACCGGGTTTCTCACCCTGATCATAGTAAGACTGATTCAGCCACATCAGGTTTATCGCTATTTTACTACTAGTCAGTTTATTGTATTGCGCTTTTAATGAAAGAAGCTTTTTCTTTTTCTCAGGGTCATCATTTACAAAAAGTTGCAATTCTATTTCTTTGATGTGTTGATCAAGATTTCCTAGCTGTATATAATATTCTTTGGATTTACTCCTTGTGAAACTCATTATTTCCCCTCTTATATAAGCCTTAAAGGCTTCCCATCTTATCGAAGCCCTCGTCTGATTTGTATTGATACTAAAATAATCTATTTTTTTCCCTATAAAATCTATAAACTTTAAGCTTCGGAGCCAACTTGTTTGGAGTCTAAATCTAAATGGTGTAGGACTCAAATTACTTAACTGTATAGTAAATGAAATAGGGGCGTGGTCAGACAATAACATGCTATCATACCAGCATTTTCCTATTTTGGACAGCATGGTACTAGAGACTAAAAAGTAGTCAATCCTAGAATAAGTATTGTAGGTATTTGAAAAACATGAATATTCTCTCTTATTAGAATTAAAATGCCTCCATATCTCAGTTTAAATCTTTTATACACTTTTTAATAATTTTCCTTGATTGTTGATGAGGGCCATCCGTGCCCGTGGAGCGGGATTCAATCCCCTTACATTCCAACTACATATATTTAGCTCTTGCATACTAATTTAAGCATGGTAAATTGAAAAATGAAATACGGGGTTTCTGCATCCAATGATTTGACCGTTTGACTGATTTTGCAGAAAAAAAGAAAAAAAGCATGCAAAGAACCGTGCATTTCCCCAAACGAACTGCACAATAAACCCCCTTTTCCACACTTTGGCTATGGAAAGCAATAGATCCACAATAAGTGGAACAACACAACTAAAGTTTGCAAACCGCGTTTAACTTGCAAAGAAAAAATAACGCTAAGAACAACATGAATTAACCATAGGCACTACCCTTATTAAATTAAATTAAATCCAAAATTCCCAAGTCCCTGACCAGTCAATATAATATCTTAAACTTGTAATATCCAGGTACAGTTTCCACTGCTTTGGCGTGAAGGGCAAATTAGGGTACATGTCAAAAGTTTACCTTTTGTAAATGGAGCATAAGGGATTGGCACATTAGTTAAATTATCAGGTTTTTAACTAAGAGTAGTTAAGAGTATTTTCTATAGAATCTTAAGATAGTACTTGCTTTACTGTTGATGGCTTTACTGTTGGCTTTACTGTTGGCTTTACTGTTGGTGAATCTGACTGTACTGGGTCTGTGCTAGTGCTGGCTGAGGCTGGATGTGGATCATCTGGGTCTGTGCTAGTGCTGGCTGAGGCTGGATGTGGATCATCTGGGTCTGTGCTAGTACTGGCTGAGGCTGGATGTGGATCATCTGGGTCTGTGCTTGTACTGGCAGATGATCCAGCATCTCCTCTACGTACAAACTTAAGCATAGCACTTGCAAATTATAGATACATTTTATAAGCAGCAACAGACCCATTCAAACTTTCTCCCCCAGAATTCCTTTTATACATTTTCAAATAAAATACTATTTATACTATGGCTTGGTTCTTGTAATGTTTAACAAACTAGTGATTCAGATATCAAGAATCTCTGTGAGTGATGACATCATTGTTGATATCAAGAATTGTAATCCCTGATATCAAAAAGACATTGTTACTACAAATTCCATACACCAAAAATTCATATTGTAAATAGTGAACATTTATTTATTGACATTAAAAATGCATAAATTGTGAATAAATAAAAGCTAAATGGCTTGCCATAGGATGCTAATGTGTTTTATATTATGCATGTTAAAGCAATGTTTGATTTATTGTTATTATTTACTGAGGGATGTGCATCTATATTGACCATGTCCAGCTAATTAAAGCAGCACTAGGTAACTTTTCAACCTTCATAATATATTTTTTAAGACTCTTGTGATGATAAATCGATTTACAATAGGTTGAATGACACGTCTGCCATAGCCTGATGGGGTCTGCATCGTTTTTAATCGTACTTTTAAACTTCGGGTTTCGGGTAGTAACCCGAGAACAAAAAGAACTACACAATTCGACTGCTTTACGCAGGGGCGTAGGAGCGACTTTGACATTGGGGGGGGGACATTTTCGCCACTATGAATCAACGTCCATCCCACCACCATAATAGTAACAGTATAGTGACGTGGTACAAAATGTATAGAATCACAAACAGCAAATAAATAAACAAAATCATCCGTTTATCATCTGTTTAAATCATCTGTTTATTATTACATAAATATTGAAGTTGGGAAACATAAAAGTGTACAAACCCCTCCTGTAATTGCAGGCAGAAAGGAAAGTAGCACTTTAAAAGGCAAATATTTGATTCGTAACCCCCCAAATTGCAATAACATTTTTCCAACAAAATGGATTTCATTAATTTAGTAGTCAGTATTTTTAATTAGTTTTATTCTGTTGCATTTTTGTTTGATGCAGTTAGATATAGCATAATTTTACTGGGGCACTCTGCCCCCTTATCTATTATTACATTATATATTACCCATGTGGGGTTCAATATAAGATTTCATGTACAATGTCGCGTTTTCATTGGTCAGTCGTTGAAGCCTATTTCTGATTGGTTGTTGCCGTTTCGACGGCGTTTATGCCGAGAGCAAAGAGAATGAAACCGTAAAGAAGAGTATTTCTCTTCTTGCGAGCGCACGGAACACAGTCTGTGCACATACAGGCTTAGTTTAAGCGAAGAGGAGAGATTCGAGATTGCACTGGACACGTTTTAAGTGCAGGCATATTCTCTGAGTGAGCCCAGAGAAAATTCTAACAAGAGCAGCGTATCTGAGAGCGCACGCAGAGTTCTCGCGCACGAGCAGGGAGATTGGCGCTCGCACATTACATTCCGCTAGCAGAGAAGAGAGAGATTTGCGCTCACGCATTATATTCCGCGCGCGAGCAGAGAGATTCGCGCTCGCGCACTATATTAATGTACTTTCGCGCTACAATAATGCTCTCTCGACATTTAAAGCCATACTATTACAGTAGACGCCAATGTCATATGCAGTCAGACTGGATATTTATGAAGCATTCAAGGCTTTTTGGTCGGTCGCACACTCTTTTTTTTTGCGCTGGTGTCATGTGCTCTCTGTGTTTTTCTACTGAGTAGTGCTCCATACTATCTACAGCCAGACCGATAAACAAACACTGGAAGTTAACTTCGGGCCAGGCGCGTAACCGTAGCAACGCGCGTGCGTTATGAAGCTGGTGATTTGCGAATGGTGATTATTCAAACATAGCATGAAATCACTCTGGGTTTGACTGGCAAAACCGAATATCTTCTTTGTTGCGCTTTCAAAATAAAGTTCCAAATGTTACAGTTTTTGTCCCTGCGTATAGGGACATAATTTTTGGGTGGGACACATGCAGCATTTTCCAATATTGAGGGGGACACGTCCCCCCCGGTTCCTACGCCAGTGGCTTTACGGCATATACGTCACTTCCACCAACACCCACACTTCCTTACATTCGGGCGTGCGAGCCCAACTTTGTTCGTCGGATAATATAGTCATGTCCGAAGCAGCAGAGACAAATAAGAAAGAAAAGGTTTTGTTGGAGGAAAGCAATAAGAGGAAACGAAAAAGTGATGGGATTAAAGGGAGGACGAGGATCAACATGTGACCAGCGTTTGCTCGTCGGCGTGAGCTGAAGGAGGCGTGCCCGACCGATGCTGTCATGCTTGTTACGGTGAGCTACCACTCAAACATTGAACTGAAGTATCATATAGATTCTGTAATGGTCACCAATAGACTACTATAATGACGCTGGCTTGTAAACGTGAGCATCGTGATTATTTGGCGTTTGAAAAAAATAAAACCCATGAAATTATATTCATATGACATGCTGAAACATGCCACTGACTGTAACGTTACCTGGGATGAAGACATTTCACACGCGACGCCAGAAGAACTCTGAACTCCTCTTGCAGTGTTCAGGGGAACTGTTAGTGCTGCACGACCCGCAGCGCCACTTTTATGAAGTTATTTGGCCCACACCGCACCACTGTATATATTTTTACAACCCGCCCCGCACCCGCGACCATTAAATAGACATACGGGGTCCGCGGGTTATGAGATGACCCGCACATCACTAGTTCAGGGCTATCAGGGTTGTCATGTCAACAACAAAATGCACGCGCGATGGCATCCCCTGTTGTAGGATGACAGATCTTACGACAGTAGTTGAGGACATTATTTTTTCCAAACTGTAGGGGGACCCCGAGAGCAAAAGTAGCCAAGTGCAGCTTTAATATCAACATTTTACATTCAATATAGCCTATAAATCAATAGTCAATCAATGTCAAATTGTCAATACATTGCTTTCCATCTTGCATAATTTGTGCAGTAGTTAAGAGTTGTAACTAAACATTGACTAAGATTAGATAATCATTGTCTTGTTTTAAAAGTATGTAGCCTATGTGCACTTATGATGAGGAGGAGGACTATCCTGCCCATATATTGTTCTGTCGGTCTGGTATCCACACAGATATTTCTGCTGGAAAATACACATTTCATTTCGTGCACGCGCATATGAACGCATGTTCATGAGCGACGCAGATATTTTCTGAGCTGCAGTAAACAAACACCGTTGCCGTTTATCAAAAAACAAAAAAACAAACAAAAACCTTAATTTTATTTCTGAGGCACAAAGACACAGAACAAAGCCCGGAAAGCGGCTGGCATTATAGCTAGCAAGACAGACCAAGAGATGGAAAGCCTGCCTGTCCAGCTTAGCAAGACAACAGAAGAGATGCACATCAACTTAACTTTTGGGTAGGTACTGTTATTTGCTGACATCAAACTTGGAGAGGAGTGAACACAAGTTTACCTGATTGCTGTTCCTGCAATTCACTCTCATGGTGTTTTTTCCCTCTTTTCATGACCAGAAGGCTAATTCCGCTTAATTTTATCATCAGTGTTTACAACATTGATTGACGTGTTTTGACACGAGGGGGAGGCGGGCCTTGAGTAAATTGCGGGGCCCTACGCAGCTTGCGTAGTGAGCGTTAGGGCTGTTCGGCTCTGCGAATGTCTCTAGATCGCAGCTGGGATTTTACGCCATCGAAGCATCGCTGGCGGGTTTCTGCTGACAAATCTGGAAACAGGCTGATCCGATGGTCTCTGTAATGTAACTCCTTTAATTTCCTAGCTGCCCTCAGTGCATTTTCACGGTCTTTGTAGTTAAGGAATTTCATTACTATTGTTCTGGGAACAGAAGGACGATTTGGGTTGATCTGGCCAACCCGATGTGCCCGTTCAATGATTGGAGCCGCGGTAAAACAGTCAGTCAAAACTTTGTGAAGCCATTCCTCCAGGAAAGTACACACATCCGATCCCTCAGTTTTTTCAGGTAGGCCCACCAATCTAAAGTTTGAGCGGCGTCCCCGATCTTCCAGATCCTGGATCTTGTTGGATAGCGTCTCGACCGTTTGTTCTAGTTTTTTAGTTTTCTGTCGGAGTGTATTAACATCCTCCTCTGTTTGCGAGATCCTTTCTTCTGCTTCTCCGATTCTCTTGGAATGTGACAGCAGTTCTGTTTTAAACCCGTTTATGGCTTCTAGATATCGGATGATTGCTTGGTCATGTCGTTTCTCAATGACTGGATGGCCGAGAGAATAGAGTTTGTAGCCTCGTTTCCATCAGCATCGCTCTGCTCGTTAACCGCTAGTTTGTTAGCTTGATCCATGTTGTCAGAGCTAGTTTGAGGCTGAGATTTCGGTTGCTGTCCCGGTTTTATATTTTTTGGTGGCATGGTCACTTGCGAAGACCTTTTGCTTTTAGTTTTTATCGTTTGTGGGTAAGCCTTGGTCGGTTTTATAGAGTTATTTCAGGAAAATTAGCATCAGCTTAAATCGACGTGACCTACCAGTTGCGCGCCATAACCGGAAGTGCACTTAAGAGCGGTTAGAATGAGTACCTCAAGCAAGACTTCTTGGTAAACAGGGGGGCTATGAGGAGTTGACTTTACGCTGCGACACAATATAACCTCTTAGACTGTGTAGGGTCAGTCCTTGCGCAGATGCAGGATGGGAAGGAATGCGTAATTTCATTTCATTAAGCATCAGTGTATAGAAAAGGCTGTGTGAATATAGTGTGAGTGACAATGGGAGGGCTAGTGAGGGGATGCTTCAGTGATCTTAAAGCCTCCTTGCATTCACTCGACCATTTGAAGACAGCACCTTTTTGAGTCAGAGCATATATAGGGGTGTAGCAATTATAGTAAAATTTCTGACAAACCTCCTATAATAGTGGCACAAACTGACAAATGTTCTCACCTCTGTGACAGTCCTGGGGTTAGGCCATGACCAGACAATGTCCAGATTCTTTTTATCAGGCTGGAGACCCCTGACTGGATACAACATGACCCAAGTAACACTGCAAGAAAAATGACACTTACTACCTTTTATTTTTTTAGACCTGCTGAATGGATTTGACAGAAAACCTTTTTAAGACTGTCAAGATGTTCCCTGAAAGTCTGACTGAACACCAGCACATCATCAAGGTAAACAAGACAAACCTTCCAACTAAGTCCAGGAAGCACCAGCTCCATTAGTAATTGGAAAGTTGAAGGAACATACATAAGACCCATCGGCATAACCTTGAAATTGTATAATACACTGCTTGTTTTGAATGCAGTTTTCTCACTATCATTAGAGTCTAGCTCAACTTGCCAGTATTCAGTGGACAAATCCGTTGTGCTAATGCAGCATGCAGCTGCCAAGATGTCTAAAGTGTCTGATGGTCAGGGTAAGGGGTATGACTGCATTAAGCTTTCTAAAATCATTGCAAATCTGTAACTACCATCTCTCCTTTTCACTACGATGAAAGGGGAAGCCCAGGGGCTGCAACTTTACTTAATGACATCATGAGAAAGGAGTTGCTGAACTTGCCTGTCCTCAGCTCTCAGCTCGAATGTGTGGAGATGTTCTGTAAGCCCTCTGTTTGATTGGCTGTACATCCCCAGTATGGATGGTATGCTTAACCAAATCTGTACAACCATAAACATAATCATTTACACTGAAAACATCTGAATATTTGAAAATCAGAGTCTAGCTGAGTCTGCTGTTCTCGATCTAATGCAGACTGACTGAGACTGACTTCTTCCTTTGGGTTTTGGGCTGGGCTCAACTTGTGTCTTTATCTGAGCTAATGTGGGTTCCAACATCGTGTATTTTTTCACATGGTTGAGAGTAGGGATGGACCGAATCCAGGATTCGGGTTCGGATTCTGCCAAATATTGGGCTTTTTGACTGGGTTCGGTTTCTGCCGAACCTTAGAATTTTTTTCCGCCAAACTGAACCCGCTTACACAACGCGATACTGGTCGATGATGCCACGGTTGATTATGGCAACGTGTTTACTAGGTGGACCGTTCGAATGCAGTAGGCTGAGAGAAAGTGAAAATGGAACTTTGATCAGAAAATGTGTTGTTTGGCAGTACTTTCAGTCACAAGAAGGTAATTCAAGTCGAGCTATATGTTCAATTTGCAATGCCGATTTGTCTCGTGGTGGCAAGAACCCTAAACAATAGCCGCTGGATTTCCGGTTCGTGAACGAATCGTTCTTTTTAACCGGATCTTTTTAGTGATCCGGTCGAACCAGTTCACCAAATCGGACTGAATCGTTCTAAACGGTTCGCGTCTCAAATCAGCGCTGATCCCACAAATTACTATAGTTACTCACTTTCTGACATGAGTGTCAGTCCCTCAGACTAGAAATAAACTAATACCTTGAAGTATATGTTGTAACTCCAACAGTTCACTGAACTGAGATATGTTTTGCTGTGAGAACCGATGAGCTGAGATACTGCATGATAGCGTTGTCTTGTACCGAACTGTTTCTCTCGGAGTGGAAGAAACCACTGCTGTTTCTCTCGGAAAACTGATGCTGATAATATATGAGCACGGGTGAACCAAGGATTTGTGTAAGTTTATGTTATGTACATTTATTTAATCTGTGTAAAACATCAGTGTTTGCACGACAGTGGCTGTATTGAGTGCTTTTGCAAAACATGAATTAAAAAAATGTATCCAAGATGATGATGATGACAATAATAATTATTACTATACTAAGTTTTGATTACAAATACTTTATATGAATGTGTTTGAATGTATTTTCATCCGCCGGGATGATAGAAATGACGTCATTACGTAAGGACGTAAAAGAAGCGGTGATCCGTTTTTTTAACCGGTTCATTGAAACGAACTGTCCGAAAGAACCGTTTCGCGGAAAAGGACCGAACTTCCCATCCGAGAGAATAAGAGTTGTGCATGAAGGAATCTACTGACAGCAATACGGCACAGTCATCCTGGCATAATGTTGCCCTTTTTTAAATTAAAATTCAATTAAAAATACACTGCTGTGGACGTTGTTTATGTCATTAATGTGTTTACTTTGATAATGGACTGAGGATGGGAGTTGGATTCGGTATTCGGTTTCGGATTCGGCAGAATCTTAACCAGTGGATTCGGTATTCGGCCAAACCTCAAAAATCTGGATTCGGTGCATCACTAGTTGAGAGACTAAAGATTGGAACTCACCTAGCCTTGTGCCACAGGGAACATGACAATCCTCACTTGTCAGATTCATAGCTCGAATACAAGTTACTCCTGCCTTTACAGAGGTTACTGTACGTGCCACAAAAAGACCTGGTACTGTCTGCAGGTCTAAAAGTTCAACATAATTGCATGTGAACTCCTTTGCCCCAAACTTGGGCTGAATTTTTGCCAAAACATTAATCTGTGAATTGGCAGGGATATGGACATGCTCCAAAGTCACAGCA
The DNA here is from genome assembly GCF_024679245.1 of Pseudorasbora parva. Lineage (NCBI taxonomy): Eukaryota > Metazoa > Chordata > Actinopteri > Cypriniformes > Gobionidae > Pseudorasbora > Pseudorasbora parva. The sequence continues at coordinate 35,171,895 of NC_090188.1, read as the reverse complement.
CTGCTCCTAATAGAGAATATGTCTAGCTAACACAAGAGAGGGACAGTCCAGTTCCACAATTTTAAATGATTCTCTCTGAGGGTAATTGCAACTTGATGTTTGCTAAGAAAATCCCACTCAGGCTGTGTTGCATTCCTAATCACCTGAACATCATGTGAGAACACTTCCTCACCAAGCCTAATAGTAACATACCAAGACTATCAATATAGTCACCAGTCTTGTAACCCTTATTTTCTGCTGTGAACACTCCGGTCTCTTTGCCATAGATAGCATCAATAAAACACGGTTTCAATGGTGATAATTCACGTTTCTTTAATTAGAAGTAACAGCATGAACTGACGCCTAAGGCCCTGTCCCAAATGGCACACTTCATGTTCCCTTTCGGTCTTGTGGACTTACAATAACCATAGCGGGCGCGTGTCCGTTAAGTCCTCGAGACCGTACAGTGTCCCATTCGTCATTTAAGCTTAAGCCTAGTTCAGACTGCACGATTTTCAAACTCGTTGGGTCACTGCTCTTTTCACACTGCATGACTATCTGGGGTATCATTCAGTCACTGCTGTGTTCACACTGCACGATGGTTTGACGACAGAGGAGTTCACACTGCATGACTGAACAAGAGGAAGAATCGCCGACAACTCTCTCTCTTTCTCTCCGCTGCGCAAACTACGTTTCCCAACTACACGTGCAATGTGACAAGTAAACAACGCGAGATCACACATGCGTCAGACTGGAGTTCTCACGCAAGACTAGGAATTGTTATTAAAAATAATAAACTGCACAAAGTCTGCTTCAAATTGTATGTGCACTGATTTGTGGATAAAAAGAAAAAAGATTATGGCAGAAGAAATTGTTGGAGAGATAGAGGGAGCCATGATTGTGTTCTGCAAAGACAGTTTGAAGTAAATAAATATTTTTGTAGTGCTGCTGCTGTGGCTGGATGTGCAAATGTTTGGGCTTTGTTTCTGTTTGATAGAATTTTAAATATATCTATTAAAATACTGATATTCTGCTCTATAACTCCTCCCTGAACCTCCTGCTGCCCTGTATCTCACTCTTTCATTGGCTGTCGGTCATCAGGATGTAATTTTCAGTCAGAATGCAGTTCATACAGCAGGAGTTTCAATCGCCGACAGCTCCAGATATTTAGCATGCCAAATATCTCACGGGTGTCGGCGACTCTTTCTGATCTCGTCTTTGATTATTCACACTGCGTGATTGTCACTCGCGTGCACGAGCACCGATTTGCCTAGGATCTCGGGCATTTGTCGGCGATTTCACAAAACCTGTCGGCGACTCAAAATCGGGGCAAAAATTGGGCAGTGTGAACTTGGGCAGTGTGAAAATTTGGGCAGCTCGTGAGCACCCCCTCTGCGGCTGCTATGCGCCCTCGATGCGCACTTCAGCTGAGCCCGCAAGTTTGCGATCTACGCAGAGGACTTCTACCCGGCAGTCAAAGCGGCATTACGTCGTGAAATTGCAGAAGACCGTGAGGGTTTAGGGTGCCATTCGGGACAGGGCCTAAAGCCTAGTTCAGACTGCACGATTTTCAAACTCATCGGGTCACTGCTCTATTCACACTGCATGACTATCTGGGGTATCATTCAGTCACTGCTGTGTTCACACTGCACGATGGTTTGACGACAGAGGAGTTCACACTGCATGACTGAACAAGAGGAAGAATCGCCGACAACTCTCTCGCTCTTCGGTGTGCAAACTACGTTTCCCAAACACACGTGCGATGTGACAAGTAAACAACGCGAGATCACACGTGCGTCAGACCGGAGTTCTCGCGCGAGACTTGGAATTGTTATTAAAAATGATAAACTGCACAAAGTTTGCTTCAAATTGTATGTGCGCTGATTTGTGGAGAAAAAGAAAAAAGATTATGGCGGAAGAAATTGTTGGAGAGAGAGGGAGCCAGGATTTTGTTCTGCAAAGACAGTTTGAGGTAAATAAATAATTATTTAATGTGCTGCTGCTGTGGCTGGATGTGCAAATGTTTGGCCTTTGTTTCTGTTTGATAGAATTGTAAATATATCTATTAAAATACTGAAATTCTGCTTTATAACTCCTCCCTGAACCTCCTGCTGCCCTGTATCTCACTCTCTCATTGGCTGTCGGTGTAATTTTTAGTCAGAACGCTGTTCACACAGCAGGAGTTTGAATCGCCGACAGGTCCAGATATTTAGCATGCCAAATATCTCACCGGCGTCGGCAACTCGTCGGCAATTCTCTCTGATCGCGTCTTTGATCATTCATACTGCGTGATTGTCACTCGCGTGCACGAGCACCGATTTGCCTGTGATCTCGGGCATTTGTCGGCGATTTCACAAAACCTGTCGGCGACTTAAAATCGGGGCAAAAATCGGGCAGTGTGAACTAGGCTTAACTCACTCCTGTACAACTCGCTTCCTCTTTTCTCTTCCCAAGCACGCCCCCTTAAAGGGCCAGAGGCACAAAATAACTTTCTAACATACAGCTCTGAAAAAAATTAAGAGACCACTTTGGTCTCTTAATTAAGAGACAAAACATTGTTTTCTCAAGGTTAAGTGGTCTCTTAATTTTTTCCAGAGCTGTATATATATACATGCAAATGCATGAAAACATTTCTAAATAGATGATTAGTGTCTTAACAACATCCACATCAAAAGTCTTTTTCTTTTCCTTTTTTAAAATAAAACCATGAATTAACAAAACATAAATAATGACTTAAACAAATAAAAAAATGAATTTAGGGTTACAATACCAAAATAAAAATTTAAACATGCCAGCATGTCAGCTCTTACAAAAGCAAGTATACTTCAAGTTCATTTTAAGTATACATTTTATAAAATATATTTTTAGGTATACTTTATGTACAGTAGTAAGTAAACTAATATACTTGTAATACTACTTGTGACTGCATTTGCCCAATTTTTAGTGTATAAAAGTATACTTTAAGTGTAACACTAGTAAACTTTGAGGGCCCATCTAGTTTACAACAACTACAGCCAATGATGGCTGGGTAGAATTGGGTCAATAGCCCCTGTGGCAGGTTGAGCTTTCTTAGCTGGCGAAGGAAGTACAACCTTTTCTGGGCACTTTTTCAATGGACTCAAGTGCTATTGCCAATTTAAAGACAACATCCTTCGAAAGTCACAGACTTTAAAGGCCACACCCTTTGAAGGTCATGAAGTTTGGCTTGAGCGATGTTAAATGGGGATGGTCTAGCCTATTGAGGATTGATCTTGTTGCCTAGCAACTGTGACAGCTGCCATTGATGAGAGACTGTAACATTTGTACTTGAGGTTTTTTTTTAAATATTAAACTGTCTGAAAACAAAATAGGTTTTGCAAGCTGTCTAAATATGTTTACCATGGTCCATTTTTGTATAAAATAAATTGTATAAACGATGTTTATTAACAAAGATTCGGGAGGAGGGCTTTCAGATAATTGACACAGGTGGAGAGCACTCAGCTAATCAACAAGAGGTGTATATATACACGCAGCAGTCTTACCTCTGTTCTGTTGACAGTTTATCAGCATCCCTCCTCCACCCCTTCTCCACATTTTGCTCTTTTAGTTCTAACCACTTACACAAAGGGGGGGTACTATGGGTTCGGGCCAAGTTCGAGCTCGAATCCCTCCCCCGAGGCACTGTATATATACGCATTTATATTACTCTATATAATTATATTTAAGTGTGAACTCGTGAAACTATATATAATTGCATCTTAGTAAGATATAATTAAACATTTGAACCGCTTTAAAGGTTTTAATTTATTTTTAACATTTGTATCAAGTTCGCACAATGAATTCTGGGATAGGCAAGGCCATGACGGATCCATCGGTTGTATCATTTATTTCACGGGAAACAAAGATTGCATTTGGAGGCCACATTTAAAGGAGCCTTCGAACTGGGACAGCCTTTGTCGTGCAGTGGTGACGCAATCAGCCTTCAAATGTGATTGTCCCACTTCAAATCCTGAGAGACTGAGGAACCTGAATGAATCCCACTGCTTCCACATTGCTGTTCATGATGGTGAGTGGGGGAAGTGCTGGGGTTTTCCTTCTGAAGTCTATCACTATCACCTCCACTGTTTGAGCATGTTAAGCTCCAGGCTGTTATGACTGCACCAGACAGCCAGTTGTTCGACCTCTTGTCTGTATGCAGAATGTCACCATCCTTGATGATGCCAATGACTGCGGTAGTGACTGCAAACTTCAGAAGCTTTAGAGGTGCAGTTATTTGTGTACAGTGAGAAGAACCGTGGAGAGGATACAACCTTGAGAAGCACCAGTACTGAGTCCTGGATGTGAGTTTCCCCAGTCTCACTATCTGCTGCCTATCTAATAGAACTCTGGTGATTCACTGACTGGTGACACCCCACTGATTGGGGTGGCCAAAAAAAACGATCACACAGAACGCGTTTTTCAGGTTCGAAAACGCGAGGTGCACTGCACTCCCTTTTTTGGTCGGCGTTTTCTTATTTAAAAATGAGCAGTGCGCTTTAATGTTTCTAGGCAACCCCCGAATCACCTGTACTGTCAGTCAAATCAATGTAACGGTCAACAAAACGGAAGGCCCGCCGCTTCATTCATTCGATTGGACAACAGAACATAAGCGCGATGATGTTGCGCGCTTTTCCGCTCAGAGTTGACTTTTTTTCAACTTCATGCGCTCGGAGCGCTCCTTCAAAAACGCCAGGCGCAGCAAGCGGTTTAAACGCGAGTCGCCCAGGGCGCATAAGCAGCGCACATAACGCTCTCTGCCAAACGAAATGCATTCAAAAAAGGCGCCTCTCGCTGCAAAAAACGCGTTCTGTGTGATCGGGGCTACTGTGTTAAATATAAAACAAACAGTCATTCAGTCATGAAATGGACTGCACTTTCTGTTGTTAAATAGCCACTGCTATACTGTGAACCTTTAAAACATTTACACAAAGAATCCTGCAGTCACTTT